>NC_133422.1:56811250-57114166 GCF_049350105.2 Macaca mulatta
CATTTGTATATTATTTTTAAATTTATCATCATCAATAAGTAATACATTAGTACATTAGAAATTAGTATTGTTTTGTACCAAGTATATCAAAGTACTTGAAATATTGCAACTGATATTCCCTAAAATAAAATAATTCTCTTATTTTATGTGAGAAACTGCATTTTACTTTTGTTTTTGGGTTTCTTTGTTAATTCAACTCAATTTTTCTAATCTATGGGAAAGTTTTATAAGGTTAGATGTGTTTATTTGCTACTGAATGTTTGTAAATCCTTCTTACAAAACAACTTAGTAATCTGTATTAGTTATTTATTATGGAAAGGTATTAAAATATTGGTTCCAATTATAAAATGGTAATATCATGCAAATTTTCTATTACTCGAGTCACTTCTGGTAATTTTTTAGTTTTGTTTTACTTCTTTATTATTGGTATACAATAGTTGTATAAATTAAAAGTCGTTCCACTTAGACATGGAACATGACAAAGATGCTCCCTTTCACCAGTTTTATTCAACATAGTACTGGAAGTCCCAGCCTGAGCAATTAGGCAAGACGGAGAAATAAATGGAATACATCATGAAAAGGAAGAAGTCAACCTGTTCTTTTTTGCAGATGACATGATCTTATATTTAGGAAAACTTAAGGAATCCACAAAAAAACTCTTAGAACTTATAAACAAATTCAGTAAACTTGCAAGATATAAAATCAACATATGAAAATCAATAATGTTTCTATACACAAACAGCAATCAATATAACAAAAATACAGTAATCCCATTTAAAACAGCTGCAAAACAATATAATACCTATAAATAAATTTAGCTAAAGAAGTAAGAGAACTCTACAAGAAAAACTGTAAAATAATGATGCAAGAAAATGAAGAAGACAGAAAAAAATGGAAGGATACCCCATGCTCATGAATTGGAAGAATTAATATTGTCAAAATGTCTATATTACCCAATACTACAGATCCAATGTATACTGTAGATTAAACACAATGCAATCCTTATAAAAATGCCAATCCGATTCTTCACAGAAATGTTTGTTTTACTTCTGCTAAATACATCTATTTGTAATATATATCTGTATATTTAATTTCTGTTACATTCATATTTGATGACCTCTATTTCATTCCTACTACTGTTTTTCTTTCCCTGTTATTTTTCCTCAATAAATCTTGTAAAATTTTATATTTCTTCTATTTTAAGTCTTTTTAAGAAAATTAATTTGAGATATTAAATGTTGTCTGTAGGATACTTGTTTTCTACTTTATTGTTTTCTTCTCTTATCTTTATTATTTTATTTCTTCTGATTTCTTTGGCTTTACTTAGCTCTATTCTTATTCCAACTTATATTTTACAAAATTATTTTCAAATATAAAGATGTAAGCAGTGATGTTCCTGAATAAAAAATAACTAAGTGTATGAATTGTAGCATTTAACTGTAACTGTGTTGTCACAGTGATAATGGTGAAATGGTTGCTTCCACCATTCAAGCTACCAGTGTGATGTCAGCAAGCTCATAACATTTCTAAAAATTTAACAATGGATCCTCTCAAGTAAAAATGAACAATTTCCTGCATAAGCTTTCATTTTTGCTATGTGTTATTTTGTGAAGACTGCCTTGGTTGTGTTCCACAAAATTATAAATGTAACATTTTGTTTTTATATAGTAGTAGTAAATATTTTCAACGTTTATTTCAATTTATGATGCAATATTTTTGTAGAATTTTTTTATTTGCAAGTATACAAGCTTGTCTATCTACCTATTCTGATATCAATTTACTCAAAATTTAGTTACATAATATGACCATTATGATACCTAATTGTGGACATTGAAACTTGCTTTATGGCATAGCATTAGATTACATTTAATTTGTTAAATGAACTTAGAATAATGCATGTTCTCCAATTTAGAAATGCAATATTCTATGTATACTCTTAAGATTAATTTTGATAATTGACTTCAAATATTCTAAATAAACTGTTACTAATTTGCCAATTACTCAAAAGAGAGGTTCATAGATCAATTTCACCATATATACATATAGATACACACATATATACATGTATATGTTTTTTCCATGTAACATATGTAGGATCACACAATTGTTTTAAAAAGCATAGCTTCCTGGTGAATTCAAATTGTTATCACTATATCTTTACCCTTTCTGTTTCTAATAATGGTGTTTGGCCTTACTCTCTATTTTGGCTGATATTTATAAAAGTCAGCTATTTTTATTTTGATTTATTTTATTTGCTTCCTTTTTTCTGCTATATTTTTGTCTGGAATATAAACTATATTTTTTAATTCCTAATATTTATTTTATAAATACTAGTGTTATGGTTGTTCTCTGCTATTTTTTCATAGTAATCTAATTGATTTCTATATTTTATTATTCCATTCTTAAAAATCCATTATCTCAGGTTAAATAGTCATTCATCTTACGTCAACTTTTCTATTCATTTAATTCATTCTCTGTTATGTATATTAACAATTATCTTCATGAAATAAAATATTTATTGATTCATAAATGGCTTTAAGTGTTAGGATTTTCACCCTATCCTTATGATGACTTTATACTAAATACAGTTTATAACCAGAAAAAGTAAACTAGCATTTCATCTTTTGTTTCTGAAGAGAATTCTACAGCTCTTTAAAAATACCCAAATTGAAATGAAGTAGTTGAACAGAGAAAATAGAATTAATATTTTATTTAGCCTGTAAAAGTTTTTATATCAAAATCCCTATATCAGTCAGATTTTCCAATATTTTGAGTTACAAATTGAGAATGTTCCAATAGATGAAGATTTGGGATGGTGTAGCTGTCATTTTTCTCTGCAAAGAAAGATTTATATCATTGCATTTCTCCTGAGTGCAGATGGTATCCAGCAGTTCAATTTAGATTCAGTGAGTAGAAAAAAAACAGAAATACATATACAAATAATTCTCCAATGTGTTATGCATTAGTAAAATGGTATTCATTTGTGTGTAAATTTGCTTAATTGTATTAATAATTGTAAGAAATGATCCATAAACAAGTCAATCATATCTGAGGCAGAAAACATGAAACACCATTTTTATATTCAGATGTTTTGAAAAACAGATGTTTAATTCATAGTAATTAATTTATAATAATCACATGCCATTAATAGAAGAATATTTGTTAACCCGGAGAATATAATTACATGACTTGTTAGTGATTCTCTAACAAATCAAGATAGATTATGTGTCTGATCTCTAATTGTACTGATACAAAGTTTAAAATAAAAAGTGGATCAATAACAAGGTACATTTCTCACAATAAATAATCAGAAAGATCATTTTTTAAAATAATGTGCTTTGCCACATTCAGAGCTTTAATTCATTCAATAAATTTCTGCTCATAATATGCTACATTTCTGAAAAGGGGCTTTAATCTAATGAATTATTTGATCCATATCACACCAAGCTACTGATTTAAGTGAACTTTGCTATTAATTTTATTCTTTATTAAATCAAATTACTTCTTAAAAATTATAGAAACAGATTTGTTTTATAATATATTTTTCTCTAATTGCCACTTTTAGGAAACAATGATAGTTGGCATAGGCTGAAATGATAAAATATCCCCCAAATTTAGAAAATACAACTTATCTATATGATTGATAAATACAACACAAGGTTCATGATCTATAATGAAGCTACCATATGGAGAGTTCCAAATAATTTGTTTGATTATAGCTTAAAACTCCATGGTTATATTTCTCCTTCTTCTAACAATGTATTTAAAATACGTAAGAATGTTTAAAGCAATAATCATAACATTATACATGATGATATATGCAGGAAACTAGGAAAAATCTATATTGGAACAAAATTTCTATTTTTTAGCAGCATTAAGTTAATGTTATTCTGAGGAATACTGTGATAAATTAATGTAGACATTATTATCCCAGAAGTAACCACTAAAATAGTAACTTTTTAAAAAGAAGTTTAATATCAAAGTATTTTGTATTTTTAGTAGAGTCGGGGTTTCACCGTGTTACCCAGGATGGTCTCGATCTCCTGACTTCGTGATCAGCCCGCCTCGGCCTCCCAGAGTGCTGGGATTACAGGCATAAGCCACTGTGCTGGCCTATACTTTAAAAGTAAGACACAACTATGTTAAATTTGGAAGAACGGGAAGAGATATACAATTTTAAGATTAAACTTAATAGAGTTGCCATGTATCTATGTACATATATATACATGTGCTTAGTAATAGGACAGAGTTAACAATAATTTATCCTGTATTTAAAAATAACTAAATGATTAGAAATGAAATGTTCCTAACACAAATAAATAATAGCATTTGAGTTAATGGATACTCCAATTATTCTGATTTGATCATTGCACATTGTGTGCTTGTATCAAAATATCACAAGTACAATACAAACAACTATTGTGCATACATAATAAATAGAAATTTAAAAACTCATAGGCTATAATGTCAGAAAAAAATAAACTTTAAGACAAAATATGTTATGAGAGACAATTAAGGATATTGTATAATGATAAAAGGGTCAATCCATGAGGAAGGTATAATTATAAATGCACATGCATATATAAGATATCACCAAAGCACATGAAAAAAAGCTGACAGAATTAGAGGCAGACATAGACTTTCAGCAACAGTAGGTGAAGTTAATATCTCTTCAAAATAGAAAGAATAACTAGAAAGAAAATTGGCAACAATGTAGATGATGTGAACAATATTATCAACCAAACTAAATTAGCTCACATCTATAGAACACCTCACAAAACACCAGCAGAATGCACATTCGTTTCACTCAAATTTTTTACAGAAAATTCATCCACAAGTCTATAAAAGAAATCTCAATATTTGTACAAATTTAAATCATGTAGAATATGTTTTCGAACCACAATGAACTTAAATGAGAAATCAAAAACAGAGGAAAATATAAGCAATTTGAAATATTTGGAAATCAAATGAATAACACGTAAATAACAACTGGGTCAGAGATGAATTACAAGAGAACTTAGAAAATACTTTGAGTTAAATAAATATAAAAATACAACATATCAAAATTTATTACATGCTACAAAAGTAGTGCATAAAAGGAAATTTATTAATGCAAATATTTATATTAGAAAATAAGAAATGAAGCAAAAAGATGGACAACTAGACTGAGCCAGAAAGAGCTTCTCCCACTGACAGATCAGACTATCAAGAAGACAGGCACGTGTAGAGGACTGTGTGCTAGCAAACGAGATGTTCCCGATAAGCCCTGCTCTTGCAAACAAAGCAGGACATTCCTTCTCTGCAAACAAGAAGGATAAAGGAGCCAGCTGTAAACAGAGGGCTCTGGGAACTGGTCAGTGTTTACTGATCTTGCGAGTCAAGGAAAGGTCAGAGAAGCAACACATGTCCCGTGACTTGGCAACATTCCACAAACGGCTGGATAAAATAAAGCAGAGTGTGCCGTTCCGGGTGGCAGCCATGTATGTCTTGTCCTGTATTGTCTTGTGTGTTCATTCCTTTGTTTAGGAAACACGCGGACCCCAACAGGCACACTCTGAGCAGATCATCAGAAGGAATACATTGAGGGCGGATAGAGGGAGGTTGCTGGCCCTGGGATGGAGTGGGAGAAAGCTGGGAATTCTGCACAGGCTGGGTGATAACAGAACTAATTCCTGGCTCTGTGGAGTTCCTGGGGAAGGGGTGAGATAAATAGGTGTGGAGTGTCCTAATCTGACCATGTTCTTCTGCAATCCTAGCTGCAGGAGACCCTGCGATCCCTAGAAACCTTTGAGCTGGTGGCGGCAACTGCTTGGAGAATTGGTAGGGACAGGACTTCAGCCTGTGCAAAGCCCAGAAGGGTTGGCGTGGGAATGGCTGCAGTGAGACACATCCAGAGAAACTAAAAGCCCAATGCTCACCATGCTCCTCTAGTGACTTTGGCTTTTGTTGACTGTCAGACCTGGACAAAACAGGCCTTTCTTGGCTGTGGGATGGAGCCAGTCTGATCTGATTGTCTTCCTCCCTGCCAGCCTCTCCCAAGGTCTCTGCCTGGCTGAACTCACATATAGCACAGCCTCAGTTGTCCAATGGGGACACTTTCCTGTGACTACTGTCATAGTTCCTTTGCCAGTAGACCTTGCCTAACCATCAGAAAACTTCTGCAGGCAGGCACCTGCTGGCATGCACCCACCTGCAGCCTCCTGCCTCTGCTTTGCCAGGGTGCACTCACCCATAGCTCTCCCCGACTGCTTTGATGAGTATGTATGCAAACCTTGTAGCCCTGCCACCAGCAGTATGCATGTTAGTATGCAACACAATGCCCTGCTGCCCCAGTGAAACACTTTTGCTGGTGACCCCCAAGAATGTTGTTGCCAGCAGACTGGGAACATGTCAGTCCCTCTAGCACAGAGGGTGCTTAACATGGAGGAGCCAGAGAACAAAACTGTGGGCCTGGGCCCAACCTGCCAGGGTTAGAGCACACAGCCCTGGAGTGCTGAGCTGAGCCGTGGCACCTTGAAATCATCCAGAAATGATGCCAGTTGAATGATTCCAACTTATAGCACAGTTAAGTCTTCAAGGGAGTCAAAGAATATGAGGCAAAAAACCTCATTCAAAGGAAAGCATCTTCAAAGATTGAAGGAATATCAGCTCACAGAGATGAGAAAGAATCAGTGGAAGAACCCTGGAAACTCAAAAAATCTGAGTGCCTTTGTACCTCTAAATGACCACACAAGCTTCCCAGCAATGCCTCTTACCTGACTGAAATGGCTGGAATGACAGGCATTGAAGTAAGAATTTGGATGGCCATAAAGATCATCAAGATTCAGGATAAAGTTGAAACCCAAATCCAAGGAATCTAAGGAAGCCAGTAAAATGATACAACAGCTGAAAAACAAAATAGCCAATTTAAGAAAAAAAAAAAAAAAAAGGATCAAATAGAGCTGAGAAACTCACAACAAGAATTTCATAATTCATTGAGGAGTATTACCAGAAGAATAGACCAGGTTAAGAAAAGAATCTCAAAGCTCAGACACCAGTTATTTGAATCAACTCAGCCAGACGAAAAAAAAAAAAAAGAATAAAAAGGAATAAACAAAAGCTGAGAGAAATATGGGATTACACAAGAAGACAAAAGCTACCACTCATTGGTGTCCCTCAAAGAAGAGAGAGAGCAAGGAACTTGGAAAAAATATTTGTGAATATTGTCCATGAAAATTTCCCCAACCTTGCTAGAGAGGTTGACGTTCAAATTCAGGCAATTCAGATAACTCCTGTGAGAGAGTAGAAAAGACAACCATCCCCAAAATGCATAATATCAGATTCATCAAGGTCAATGTGAACGAAAAAATATTAAAGCAGCTACAGAAAAGGGTTAGGCCACCTACAAAGGGAATCCCATCAAACTAACAGCAGACCTTTCAGCAGAAACTCTGCCACCCAGAAGAGATTAGGAACCTATATTTAGCATTTGTAAAGAAAAAAATCCAACCAGGAATTTCAGATCCTGCCAAACTAAGCTTCAAAAATGAAGGGGACATAAAATCCTTTTCGGATTTGCAAATGCCAAGGGAATTCATCACCACCAGACCAGCCTTGCAAGAGGTCTTTAAGAAACCCATTATATCAACCATACTCTCAAACCACATCACAATAAAATAGAAATTTATACCAATAATCTTTTTCAAAACCATATAATTACATGCAAATTAAACAACCTGCTCCTAAATGACTTTGGGGAAAATTTAAATTAAGGCAGAAATTTTAAAAAAAAATTATTTGAAACAAATGAAAACAAAGACACAACATCCCAAAATCGTTGGGACACAGCTAAAGCCATGTTAATTTGAAAGGTTATAGTGCAAAGCACCCATATGAAAAAGTTAGAGAGATCTGAAACTGACAACCTAAAATCACACCTAGAGAGATGAAAATATACAAATTAATAAATGAAATTTATTACATAAATAGAAATAAAAATAAAAACCACATGATTATCTCAAAAGATACAAAACGGTCTTTTGATAAATTCAAAAACACTTAATATTAAATACCCTCAAAAAACTAAGCATTAAAGGAACATATCTTAAAATAATAAGAACTATCTATGACAAATCCATAGCCAACACCACACAGAGTGGGCAAAAACTGGAAACACTCCCCTTGAAAACTGGAACAAGACAAGGATGTCCACTCTTGCCACTCCTATTCAATATAGTACTAGAAATTCTAAACACAGCAATCAGGCAAGAGCAAGAAATAAAAGATATCCAAATAGGAAAAGAAGAATTCAAACTCTCTTTGCGGATGATATGATTCTATTACAAAATGTTAAAGAATCTACCAAAAGGCTCCTAGAATTGATAATCAATATAAGTAAAGTTTCAGAATACAAAATCAATGTGTAAAAATAAGTAGCATTTCCATAAACCAACAACATGTAGTCTAAGAGTGAAATCAAGAACACAATTCCACTTACAATGGCCTCAAAGAAAATGAAATACCTAGGAATACAGCTAACCGAGGAGGTGAAAGATCTCTACAAGGAGAACTATGAAACGCTGCTGAAAGAAATCAGAGGTAACACAAATAAATAGAAAAAACATTCCATGCTCATGGATTGGAAGAATCAGTATCACAGAAATGGCTACACTGCCTAAAGCAATTTGCATTGCTATTCCTATCAAATTACCAATGCCATTCTACACAGCATTAGAAAAAAAATGATTCTAAAATTCATATGGCACTAGAAAAGAGCCCAAATAACCAAAATAATGCTAAGCCAAAAGAACAAAGCCAGAAGCATCACATTACTCGACCTCACACCGTACTGTAAAGCCACGGTAATAGCTTGATGTTGGTACAAAAACAGACACACAGACGAATGGAACAGAGTGGAAAAATCAGAAATAAAGCCACACACCTATAACCATCTGATCTTCAGTGAGGCTAACAAAAACAAGCAATGGGGAAAGGACTTCCTTCTTAATCAGTGATGCTGGGGTAACTGGAATCCAATCGTACGCATGTTATAAAGGAGTTTAAAGTGTTACTGAAAATATGTAATAATTTAAATGAATTCAATTGTTCTCTATTTTTAAAGAGCTAAATCAGGTAATTTTAGTAAATGTGAATTTCCAGTTTGAAGACATTGCTTTAAACACAAACATTGGCATCTGTTTCTTCTGAAAGTTAGAAGGGGGAATAATAGGAAAAGTATTTTAAGCAAAGAAAAAACAGTCTAGTGGTAAGTGTTAATTGGCTGTAATAAGTAAAATCCTAAAGTGGCAGTATGGACAGCTGAGCAGCAAAGTGACATGCACAGTGTAACATTTGCAGGGTTCAGTAATTGGCCACATGAAGTAGGTTCAGAGAAAGGGTGAAAATTGGAAGATTGCTTGAAAGTTGGATTTTCTACTTCAAACAATCAGAAGAGGCTGTCTCTCACCATCTTAGAAAATTGAAATGTATTACCCATTGAGGTAGAAAAATGAAAGTATCTGGACCACAATGTTTCTGGTCACAGTTCTACCACAATTGAGAGGAAGAATACCACACCAAAATAGGAAGTAGGGGCAGCTAAAGAGTGAAAGGTTTATATTTTCAGAAACCTGACTATTCCCTCAAAAATGACCTGATACATTGACACTGGGTATTTTCTAGTGAGATTGTCTAGTGAGGTCACCACATGTGCAATCCACAAACAGCGCATGTGTACAAATTCTCAAATAAGATTGAATGACTCCGTCTTAAACATGAGTCAAGATCACAGACATGAAAGGAATCTTCTAATATTAAACAGAGACACTTAAAGAAAGCAACTTGGAAAAAACAGAGACTATGAAGGGAGGTAACTAAAAATAAAATAGAAACAGAAAAAAGCAAAAACTTTCATCACTATTTCAGAGATAAAAGAAATACTATCTTGTAAATTTGTTTGAGTTCTTTGTAGGTTCTGGATATTAGCCCTTTGTCAGATGAGTAGATTGCAAAAATTTTCTCCCATTCTGTAGGTTGCCTGTTCACTCTGATGGTAGTTTCTTTTGCTGTGCAGAAGCTCTTTAGTTTGATTAGATCCCATTTGTCAATTTTGGTTTTTGCTGCCGTTGCTTTTGGTGTTTTAGACATGAAGTCTTTGCCCATGCCTATGTCCTGAATGGTACTACCTAGGTTTTCCTCTAGGGTTTTTATGGTATTAGGTCTAACATTTAAGTCTCTAATCCATCTTGAATTAATTTTCGTATAAGGAGTAAGGAAAGGATCCAGTTTCAGCTTTCTACTTATGGCTAGCCAATTTTCCCAGCACCATTTATTAAATAGGGAATCCTTTCCCCATTTCTTGTTTCTCTCAGGTTTGTCAAAGATCAGATGGCTGTAGATGTGTGGTATTATTTCTGAGGACTCTGTTCTGTTCCATTGGTCTATATCTCTGTTTTGGTACCAGTTCCATGCTGTTTTGGTTACTGTAGCCTTGTAGTATAGTTTGAAGTCAGGTAGCGTGATGCCTCCAGCTTTGTTCTTTTGACTTAGGATTGTCTTGGAGATGAGGGCTCTTTTTTGGTTCCATATGAACTTTAAAGCAGTTCTTTCCAATTCTGTGAAGAAAGTCATTGGTAGCTTGATGGGGATGGCATTGAATCTATAAATAACCTTGAGCAGTATGGCCATTTTCACAATATTGATTCTTCCTATCCATGAGCATGAAAAAAACAAACAACCCCATCAAAAAGTGGGCAAAGGATATGAACAGACATTTCTCAAAAGAAGACATTCATACAGCCAACAGACACATGAAAAAATGCTCATCATCACTGGCCATCAGAGAAATGCAAATCAAAACCACAATGAGATACCATCTCACACCAGTTAGAATGGCAATCATTCAAAAGTCAGGAAACAACAGGTGCTGGAGAGGATGTGGAAAAATAGGAACACTTTTACACTGTTGATGGGATTGTAAACTAGTTCAACCATTATGGAAAACAGTATGACGATTCCTCAAGGATCTAGAACTAGATGTACCATATGACCCAGCCATCCCATTACTGGGGATATACCCAAAGGATTATAAATCATGCTGCTATAAAGACACATGCACACGTATGTTCATTGTGGCACTATTCACAATAGCAAAGACTTGGAATCAACTCAAATGTCCATCAGTGACAGACTGGATTAAGAAAATGTGGCACATATACACCATGGAATACTATGCAGCCATCAAAAAGGATGAGTTTGTGTCCTTTGTAGGGACATGGATGCAGCTGGAAACCATCATTCTTAGCAAACTATCACAAGAACAGAAAACCAAACACCGCATGTTCTCACTCATAGGTGGGAACTGAACAATGAGATCACTTGGACTCGGGAAGGGGGACATCACACACTGGGGCCTATTATGGGGAGGGGGGAGGGGGGAGGGATTGCATTGGGAGTTATACCTGATGTAAATGACGAGTAGTTGGGTGCTGACGAGTTGATGGGTGCAGCACACCAACATGCCACAAGTATACATATGTAACAAACCTGCACGTTATGCACATGTACCCTAGAACTTAAAGTATAATAATAATAAAAAAAAAATTAAAAAAAAAAGAAATACTATCACATCTGTGAAACAAGATTATGGTACTACATAAATATTCAGAGAATAAAAGAATTGTTTAAAGTAAATATATGAGCCGAGAAATGAAATTTAGTAGAAAGACTGAAAGATATAGTTGTGACACTCTAAGAACAAAAGTGAAACTTAAAATGGCAAACCAAACCAGAACTTTTGTAGACCATATATATGTATACAATACAGACAAATTATACAAGACAAATATATGTATATTGATATATGCTTATATGTAACTATATATAAAATTTGTCTGTTAAAGGGTAAAGTAAAGCACAATAACACTAGAAAGACTTATTTTGGCAACCAGTGATTAATGAATCCAGCTGCTCTAAACCAAAAGTGGCTGTGCTGAAGGAATGCCAGGGGAAGGCTTTTATGCAGAGAACATGGAGGTAAAGTAATGACAATTTTTGACTCATTAAAGTCAAATACATTACCATTTTATTAATACATAAATAGACCAATAAAGCCTTATTTGATCTATCCTGCTGCAACATTCATAATTAAATAACTATAATTAATTAGTGGCTTTTCATTGATTAGCCTTCAATATTAGTTTTCTTTAATATGGGTATGTAGGAGAGATAGCTCAAGTTAAATTATGTTTACAAACCAAGCAAGATTAATATAATATCACTAATGAGGCCTTAATGGGTTTGTCTACTCAGAGGTTCGCCAGTTCTGGTCTCCATTTTAATTTACTCTAACTACATACATGTACACATACACACATGCACACGTATATACATGTTACACATATATGTATATGTATACATATACATTATATAACATAAACATATATAGATATATGTTATATATCATAATTTTAATGTACATTAATATAATATCTCTGATATATATTATATATAATAATGTAATGCATAATATATATACATCAATAATGTTAATGTATATTTTAACATATTATTGAGTATATAGTTAATATATTGTAAATTTAATGTAATAATGTAATACTTTAAAAGAACACAGATAGAGAGTAGACAATAATTGAACAAATAATTTAAATTTCTAAGTTGCAAGGTCCCATTGAGAGATGAAAAATGGATGAAAATAGATCCATTCTGGGGCAAATAAGCCTGAAATTTAAGATTACGTGGGAAAAAAGAGAATATCCTAGGTGAATTCAGAGAGGAAAAGCTAATATAGTAATGATAAAAATTAAATTGGCACTGAATTTCTCAACAACATCTCTAGAAGCTGAGAGAGAATGATGCAATGATTTTAACATCTGAAGCAAATTTGATTTCCAAATTTAAATTCTATCCCATGCTAACAATTACTTGAAAGTTAAGTGTAGATTTCAGATGTACGATCACGAAATCTTAACTCCTATGGACTTTTCTTTAGGAAACTACAGTAGAGCATACAACAAAACAAAGGAGATACCAAGAAAGGAAATAATATGCAATTCTGAAAAATAGGTGATCCAACACCAAAATAGGGAATGGGTAGAAGCCATGTGACACTGTCAAGATCCTCCTTCAGTACAAGATTATGCATTACTCCCAGTGCTGGGAAGGCCACCTTCAAACAGCCCTGAGCTGCCAGCCTTCTGAGAGTGCCTTAGCTGAAGGGAGGAGCGGGCCACTCACCCTACCTTTGGATAGCTGCGTACTTTTGTATGTAATCCCTATATTTCTAAATGTCATGCTTGTACTCTCATTGCTCCTTGTTTTTTCTGTTTTTGTCATTAAAAAAGAGCTAGGGTTGGCTACTGTGCTTTTTTTCGTAATAGAAAAATTTTGTAGATTATTTGATTATTCAAAATGTATGCATGTTTAAATATCAAGCTTACAATGTAATGCATTATTGTGATCAAATTTGAGTAACTGGGATATATATCACTGCAAGCATTTATAATTTCTTTTTATTACAAACATTCCCATTTCATTCTTTTAGTTATTTTGAAATATACAAAAAACTATTATTAACTATAGTCACCCTATTGTGCCAGAACACTCGATTGTATTGATTCTATCTAACTTTATTTTCTACCCATTAACCAACACCTCCATCTTCTCCTCCCCACAACACTTCCAGCCTCTGGAAACCATTATTCTATTCTTTATTCAAGATTTGAACCTTCTTAGCTTTCACATATAAGTGAGAACATGCAATATTATAAAATTAAAATTAAAAATTAAAAAACTTACATCAAAGTAAGTATTTAAAAAATGGCGATCTAAATGAAATGTCATGAGGTAAAATGTATTTTCATCCCTGTTGCATTACTTGGCTATTCTAACCATCACTAAGAGTGAAGACATTTCCTGATACAAAGATGTCTCCCGAGTTTAAGAAGTAGAAAAAAATTTATTGCTTCATATCTGCTTTACATATTTACAGTTTTCATAATCATTAATCTGATATACCAGAGGTGAGTTACTTGCCTAAAAAAATTATAGACAGTTTTGTTGAAACAGCAGCATAGCATACTATTTGTAGCAACTCTACAATATGATAATAATTTTATTATTCCTTTACTCTTCTTGACGATATAAAACACTTTTTGGTGAGTATATGCTCCTCTAGAAAATCAAACACATATAACTACACAATTATGATCATATTTTCAGGGACTAAAATTTTTATTATAGGTGAAGAAAAACTCCTTAAATTATAAAACTAGGTAACTGGCAATGTTTTACAGACTAAACAAAATACCTTTGAAGAATTTATTTAGTTCAGTAATAAATTTACAATCCACTATTTAAGTATTAGAATTGTGGAAGTATTTAAATATTTAATACTGAGAAGTCACTTACTTTCATTTTTGAAGGATAAAATTCATTACAAATATAATATAAAAATATAAAATAGAATATTTTCCAAAATTTTTTTGGTTTTAAAAACATAAAAAAAGTCAACTGATCAGATAAAGACCTTGCAGATATTTCCAAGATGAACTACCACAATGCTTTGATTTCTTCTGCTTTTAAAGACAAGTTGAGTTAACTTGAGCAAGGTCTTTTGTGTGCATGGGTTAAGGGCATGTTCCTAAAAAACGTCTACAAAAAAGTATCAAAAAGTATAAATCCATGTTGCATAAGAGTGTGTGTGTGTGTGTGTGTGTGTGTGTGTGTGTGTGTGTGTGTGTATGTTTGGACCCAAATACGAAATGCAAATTTTGTGATAACTCTTTTTGTACCATATGTCCCTGACCTACTATACTTCCTAAGTTCTTATGCAGCTTATGCCCATACCTAATGCTATGTATCCCGAAAGACTTGTATACTCCCTCATGATATGTTCCATTTTTTCTTATTTTATTTGCAGTATCAATTTTTTGGCCTATATTATTTTCAAACTCTGAATTTATAACAGTGAGAAAAACACACCCCTACTAGTGGGCAACTTTTATTGTAGTACTGTTTGGATTTTATTCTTTATTTTAACAAGTCAGTGGATATCCCGTTTTTTAATATTGTCTAACATAAATATGTCCTATGAAATACAGTAATATATCTAAAATTTCAGGTGTCTGATGGCACACATGTATATATAGGACCAGCAACAGATTAACTACTGGGAGTTTTCCTCACTACAGAAGTAGCCCACTCATTCTCAAGAAAGATGTTGAACAGAAGATGAGTACAAAAGCTGATATTTTATCATTTTCCTATTGTACAGCACACATTTATTTAATGTGTTTTTCTCTGAAGGCTTTGTACTCGTTTTCTTGCATGTATCTTGATCTAAGCAATTTACAAAAACCAATTAGTTGGGGTTTTTATATATTGTCTGATTTAGAGCCATTAACCCGTTTTAGTGTCTCAGGTTCACAATTTCTAAGACAAGGGTAAAAATAATCACACACTGAGTGATATTTAATGGCTAATAAAAGTACCATTTCAAAAGAGAATTAGTAGTGTAACCTTTAAGCTCAGGCTCTCCTAGGGGTATTATATAGCCTTAGGAGAAATAGTTTGTAATTAATTGTGTAATTTCAAGTTTTGTCTTTTCATCACCGTGTTCCCTTTTCAGAGAGTCAGCTATGTAATTACAGACTCAGATGAACACAGATACTTGTGACAAGTAACTATAACCAATAAACTCCAGAAAACTGTTTTTACATTTTTTACTGATTTTTCTGTGTTTTTTCTTTCTCATTCCCCAAGAAAGATGAGAATAATGAATTTGTCCGATCACAGTATTTTATGTTATTATTATTTCAGACTATCATGACTAGTAGGCTAGAGGTTGAGAATTAGGTTTGAATAAAGCTTGAAATGACATTATAATTTTAATTAAATCATATATTTGATAAAAATATGACTTAAAATATGTTCTCTTGAAATGAGCATTTTTCATAAAAGAATATAAGAACAATTCACATGTGTTTAAAATTATATTAAAAGAGGAACAAACTTTTCTATTTGGTTGTAATAAACATGCCAGATAATGTATTAATATATTATAATTTTAACCTTCCTTACTAATGCTTTTAAATAATCTAAAATATTTTCAGCAAAAACATACAACTGTGGACAATTGTATCAAAACGATATAGAAAAGCAGACCTGAGCACTTTCAAATTATAAATAAAATTTTCTTACAAATGGAAACACATTTGAATAAAGATTATTATGACCATTGATGTCTCTATTAGTCAACATAATAAACCAAGGCCAATCATTGTTTACTGTTCATTCAGACGAGGTTACATGTATGGCAAAGTTGAACTGGACATAAAGTTACTTGCCTATCTGAATATTAGGTACAAAGTTAGACAGGAAGAATAAACTTATGGTGTTTTATTTTTTATTTATTTATTATTTTATTTTATTTATTTATTTATTTTTTTTGAGACGGACTCTCGGTCTGTAGCCCAGGCTGGAGTGCAGTGGCCGGATCTCAGCTCACTGCAAGCTCCGCCTCGCTGCTTTATGCCATTCTCCTGCCTCAGCCTCCCGAGTAGCTGGGACTACAGGCGCCCGCCACCACGCCCGCTAGTTTTTTGTATTTTTTAGTAGAGACGGGGTTTCACCATGTTAGCAAGGGTGGTATCGATCTCCTGACCTCGTGATCCGCCCGTCTCGGCCTCCCAAAGTGCTGGGATTACAGGCTTGAGCCGCCGCGCCCGGCCCTATGGTGTTTTATTACACGGTAGGTGACAATAGCTGACAATAATGCTTTGTATGTTTCGGGATAACTAGAAGAGATGATCCCCAATCCTATCATCACAAAGAAATGGTAAATGTTTAATGTTAAGGATGAGCTAATCACACTGATTTAATCATTATACGATGTATACATGTACTGAAACATGATACTTTAACTCATAAATATGTACAAATATGTGTCAATTATAATTAAAATGAAACAACAAAACCCAAAACTGTCTGTTTAAAAGCAAAAAAAAAAAAAAAAAAAAAACCCACACGATGAATATTATGAATATAACGTATATTACAAATGACACAACCATTATTTTCAAGGGTGATACTTTTTCTCAGATTCTATTTATATGCTAATTATTTTCCCTAATTCCAGATTCATGTATCATTGTATTTTAATTATGTTTTATAAATGTGTATCTTGTAATTTATTTTCGTCTATATCATGAATGTTCTTTTCAAAAGTCACCATCAAAGAATTCAGAAAAAAAAAGACTTGTTTTAAGTGTAATGTTGGAAAAATTAGCTGATTTTATCTAGTGAATAGGCTGTTATGACTTTGAAGGAAAGAAATAGATACTAATAATACTTTAATAATAATAATGAAACATGATAGACTCATTTAATAGCTGAAAACACTAGACGCTATTTCTAATGAGCAAATTGATTAGATATGATTGAAATAGATTTGACACTTACAAAAAAATTATACTACTTAGAATACATTTTGGAATTTGGGATCTTTGAATTGCTATTTGATTCTATAATCTTACCATATAGAATATTCTTGATTTATATTTTACATATATTTTTAAAGTTGTTAAGGTCAATAGGGTATAAAGTGGTATAACAATAAAATATTTATATTTTATCTTATTTATCTTATTTAATGTTGCATATTCTTGTTTGTCTTAATGTCTTCTCCCTCCAGACCTACTCTCTGCCAGAACTTTTGTTTCACTAACACTGACGCTCATTTTATTATGTGAACCTTTTTGGAAATCTTTTACCGTATTGCCATCCCTTAGAGGATAAATCTATCTACTGATGTTATGTTCACAGCTGTTCTTCACCTTGTTGTAGTTTTTCTTTTTTTTCTTTTTTTTAAATTAATTTATTATTATTATTATACTTTAAGTTCTAGGGTACATGTGCATAATGTGCAGGTTTATTACATATGTATACTTGTGCCATGTTGGTGTGCTGCACCCATCAGCTCATCAGCACCCATCAACTCGTCATTTACATCAGGTATAACTCCCAATGCAATCCCTCCCCCCTCCCTCTCCCCATGATAGGCCCCAGTGTGTGATGTCCCCCTTCCCGAGTCCAAGTGATCTCACTGTTCAGTTCCCACCTATGAGTGAGAACATGCGGTGTTTGGTTTTCTGTTCTTGTGATAGTTTGCTAAGAATGATATCAGCGATTGAGGATCAAATGAATGAAATGAAGCGAGAAGAGAAACCAAAAGATAAAAGAAGAAAAAGAAATGAACAAAGCCTGCAAGAAGTATGGGATTATGTAAAAAGACCAAATCTACCTCTGATTGGGGTGCCTGAAAGTGAGGGGGAAAATGGAACCAAGTTGGAAAACACTCTTCAGGATATCATCCAGGAGAACTTCCCCAACCTAGTAGGGCAGGCCAACATTCAAATCCAGGAAATATAGAGAACGCCACAAAGATGCTCCTCGAGAAGAGCAACTCCAAGACACATAATTGCCAGATTCACCAAAGTTGAAATGAAGGAAAAAATCTTAAGGGCAGCCAGAGAGAAAGGTCGGGTTACCAACAAAGGGAAGCCCATCAGACTAACAGCAGATCTCTCGGCAGAAACTCTCCAAGCCAGAAGAGAGTGGGGGCCAATATTCAACATTCTTAAAGAAAAGAATTTTCAACCCAGAATTTCATATCCAGCCAAACTAAGTTTCATCAGTGAAGGAGAAATAAAATCCTTTACAGATAAGCAAATGCTTAGAGATTTTGTCACCACTAGGCCTGCCTTACAAGAGACCCTGAAGGAAGCACTAAACATGGAAAGGAACAACCGGTACCAGCCATTGCAAAAACATGCCAAAATGTAAAGACCATTGAGGCTAGGAAGAAACTGCATCAACTAACAAGCAAAATAACCAGTTAATATCATAATGGCAGGATCAAGTTCACACATAACAATCTTAACCTTAAATGTAAATGGACTAAATGCTCCAATTAAAAGACACAGACTGGCAAACTGGATAAAGAGTCAAGACCCATCAGACTGCTGTATTCAGGAGACCCATCTCACACGCAGAGACATACATAGGCTCAAAATAAAGGGATGGAGGAAGATTTACCAAGCAAATGCAGAACAAAAAAAAAGCAGGGGTTGCAATACTAGTCCCTGTTGTAGTTTTTTATCCCAGTATTATCACTTCCTTCTCAACACTGCTTGACATTCATGCTTTATTCTTTCTTTGCTCCCTTTGCCTGGAATACTCTCCCCTCCTTCCCACATTATGCATCTAGTCTAGTGGCATGTCCTTTAACTCTTACAGCACATATAAGGCTTTCCTTACTCTACAATAACTTTTTTGGAACATTTATTCTGTGTCAAGTGAATTTGTGGCTTCTTTCCTATTTATTTATTTATTTACAATTAACTGTGCATATTTAAATTGTACAAGTTGGTAAGTCTTATATGTAAAAATGTGTTGTATTAACACAGTGAACAAATCCATTACATTCAAATGTTTTCTCATGTTCCTTTTAGTCTCACTCTCCTAATGCTGCCTTTTTTTTATCCCCAAGGAAACTTGCTCTGATTTTTGTCAGTATGGAATATTTTGTATTTTCTAGAATTTTACATACATGAAACCATTTATATTGTCTTTTTTGGAGTCAGAGAATAGTTTGGCTCCTTTTGCTCAGTATAATTCTTGAGATTTTTCAATGTTGTTGCATGTATGAAGAGTTTTTCTCTTATTGACGAATATTCTTCCATTGTATGGATATATCTATTTTTTTTTTTTTTCACCATTCCCCTATTCGTAGACATTGAGGTTTTTTCCAGTATCGGGCTACTAGGAAAAAAATCAGTTATGAGGATTAGTGTAAAAGTTTTTGTGTGGGCATATATTATCCTTTATTTTGGATAAATACCTAGGGATGAAACAGCTGGTAGATATTATGTTCGATGTATGAAGATGCTGCCAAACTATTTTCCAAGGTGGTTATAACATTTGGTTTTTTACCCAAATGTGTGAGAGCTTTATTTGATCTCCATCCACGGCAATACAGGCTATGATTAATTTTGTTGATTTTAGTTCTAAAAACATGTAGGGTTTTCTCATGGTCATTTTAAGTTGTATCATCTCATCATAGTTAAAATGACATTTATGCAAAAGATAGGCAATAAAGAATGCTGGTAAGGATTTGGAGAACAGAAAAATCTCATACACTGTTGGTGGGAATGTAAAGTAGTATAGCCACTATGAACAGTTTGGAGGTTTTTTAAAGAAAACTAAAAATAGAACTGCCATATGATCCTGCAATACCACTACTGGGTGTACATCCTAAAGAAAGTAAATCAGTGTATCAAAGATATATTTATACTTTCATGTTTATCAAAACAATAATATTGCAGCAATTGTTTATTGCAACAATGTTCACAATAGCCAAGATACAAAATTGACTTAATTTTCCATCAATAGATGAATGGATAAAGAGAATGTGATACATATACATAATGGAGCACTATTCAGCCATAGAAATGAATGAGATCCTGTCATTTGCAACAATATGGATGGAACTGAAGAACATTATGTTAAGTGAAATAAATTAGGCTCAGAAAGACAAATATTATATCTCCTCACTAATATGTGGGAGCTAAACACATAAACTCATGGAGATAGAAAGTAGAAAGATGGTTTTCAGAGGCTGAGAAGGGTAGAAGAACAAGGGGATAGAGGGGCAATGGTTAATGAGTACAAAAAATGCAACTAGAATGAATAAGATCTAGTATTCAGTAGCACAATAGAGTGACTATAGATAATAGTCATTTGCTGTATATTTTAAAATAATTGAAAAAGTAGACTTGGAATGTTCCTAAGACAAAGAAATAATAAATATTTGATGTGACTAATATCCCAGTGACTCTGTTTTGATAATTACACATTGTATGTCACTATCAAAACATCACATGTACCCCATTAATATAGACATTATTATGTATCCATAATAATTTAAAATAATAACTTTAGCCAATGGAAGGGTTTTATAATTAGTACTTAATTATATTGTTTAAATTTTAAAAAATAAAACTTGCTTTTTAAAAAACATAAGATAACAAAAAACTAAGCCATAGACAGTTTCAAGTAATGTTTCTAATAAAAAAACTCTCAAAATTCAATAATTATCCATCATTTTGATATAGACATTCCTCTGATGAATTCGATTCAACTTTTTGCTTGCCTGCCTCTTAGTAGATTTACATTCCTTGAAATTAGAGAGCTTTTATAGTCTAAAAATTTTTCCAGTGATTGTAATAGCTCTCTCATGTAAAAGCCTACAAAAGTTTGACAAATGCACATATAATTTGGCACTGGTTATATAAAACCTATATTTTTACTTATATATTTTTATTCTTATAGTCAATGGTATCAATGAATGATAAAATTAAAAGGTATATATTCCGATTTTGTTTTTAAAAAATTACCAGCTAATAGGTAATGGCTTTCATATGTAGATATGTATAAAGAAATAGAAGATTGTCTTATTTTTCAAATGTTATTTGTGAGTAAAGATATACAAACTTAAAGACATCATTAGAAATAGCTCTGATATATTTAGACAATTTGAGTATTATTTTAAACCAGGGGAAAATTTTACGTAATCTCTTCATATTCTTCACTGTAACATTTTTAATAACATGTAACAAGGTTATAAATTATTATTTGAATTGAAATATTGCTTCCTATGGAACTGACTTTTCAAGGTCAGTTTAAAATGTGGAGATAGGTTGAGAAGTTATTCTGATTACAGTAATTTGATAGCACAACATGGTGAATACAGTCAACAATAATTCATTGTACATTTTTAAATAACTAAAAGAGTATAATTGGACTGCTTGTAACACAAAAAAGGATGAATGCTTGAGGTGATGGATATTCCATTTGTCCTGATGTGATTTTGACGCACTATATACTTATATCAAAATGTCTCACATATGCCACAGATATAAATCCCTACTATGTGTCCATAAAAATAAAAAATAAAATGTTAGCAAATGCACACTTGAGTGCATTTGAGTTAAAATTTAGATGATATAAAGTCACATAAAATTTTTAAAAATCGGTCAAAAGTGGCCAGACGTGATGACTAATGCCTGTAATCCCAGCTCTTTGGGAGGCCAAGGCGGGTGGAACATGAGGTCAGGAGATCAAGACCATTCTGGCCAACATGGTGAAACACGTCTCTACTAAAATACAAAAAAAAATAGTTAGCCAGGTGGGGTGCTAGGTGTCTCTAATCCCAGCTACTCGGGAGGCTGAGGTAGAGGAATCAGTTGAACCAAGGAGTCAGAGGTTGCAGTAACCAAAGATCATGCCACTGCACTCTAGCCTGGCAACTGCGTGAGACTCCATCAAAAACAAAAACAAACACAAAAAATCCTTCAAAATGAGAGGGAACTAGTAACTCTAACATATATGGAAGAGGAAGACCAGTGTTGAAGTATTCAATTATACCAATGGTTTAATACATAACTCCTGGAGCCAAGATTAAACATAATTCCAGGACAAATAAAAGTTTATTTATTTTCAAATAAAATAAGATAAAACTCTGACTAAATGTATGAGAATTCTTTACATGAATCACAGGTATCTGACTATGAAAATGAAGCAAACATGCTATTAGCCATTCTTAGAAAATATTACAAAAAAGTTATCCAAAAATGTTGCTCAAAGATGATTAAGAGGTTCTTAGATTGATTTGGAAAGATGTAACCATCTCGTATTAAACTCTTACTAGATCTTAATACGTATTAATAATTGAAATTAATAATTTATATAAGCTCCTACATTACTCAGTAAGCCTTTTTGATAAGCATCTGGGAACAAGCTACATTTTGTAGCATCTTTCAGTGTTGTTGAATTTTGCAAGTGAAAATATTTTAAGACAACTTGCTCTCAACTTCCAATGCCAGCCCAAACCATAGTGACCGTTCTGCCAAAACTAAAACACCAGACAACATATGCAAAACAGTAGCTTTCAAGACATTCGCCAAAAGTTGGTAAATATTTTCTTTCATCTTGCTTGACTGAAAGAAGAAATCTACAACTGAAACCTTTGAGCTTCTCATGGCCTTTTCAACTCCATCTATATCATTTCCCCTCAGAAGTATAAGAACCACTGAAGGTTCCTCATTAACCTAATTAATTATACCTCACTACTTCTATTTAATTCACCCCGCTTTGATGTAATCTTTCTGTAATACCTTAATTCCCGAGTTGGAAACTTCCTAATATTTACATCTCATGAGCATTTCCTTTTCAATTTTTTGGTATTATACTTTTCAGGATTTTGTTGGTCAAGAATAAATGCAGACAGTATCTATTTTGCCACTTTTTTCTCACAAGTGGAATTTAAATTCTAGAAAATTAGTCTCATAGGGAAAAATATGTTTATTTGTGTCTAACCTTGTTGATTTACCCAGAAAGTATAACTTCCATGTGTTTCTTCCACATCATCAAAGTTCTATAATGCCAACTATTGTACCATCTCTTTATCGCTGTTCAAAATCCACTTACAGAGGATTTTTCACTGAGTGAATTTGTTCGTTTCTTGGGGCAGAATAGAACAAGTTGATGTTCTCCCATGGGACCTAATAAAACCTTATGAACCTCTCTGCCCTGAAACACTCCACTATTCCAAACCATCTTGGAAATGTTGATGATTTGTAAAAAGCCAGACCAGCTCTAATTCTTAATGAGAATTGTGAGAGAAATATGAATTAAAAGTCTGACTATATGCCATAGTTCAATTTAACATTCATTTCCTAAGTTTCTTAATTCTGGTAAGATTGTGCAATTAACATAATACTTAACTCTGGATTCACATAATTTCTATTTTACCTTTAAATTTAAAATATGATGCTTCAGTTAAGACTCTAAAGTTATAAAGTTATTTCTTGATACATATCTAAAACTTGAAGATAAATCCGCAATGGAAAGTTTTCCATAGCTTGAATTTTTAAACTATATTTCCAACTGAATTGTAAGTGTATCATTTTTATTTATAAAGATTATTTTATTGCAATATTTTGCTTTATTTAGTTTTCTCTATTTCTTATACCTTGGATATGTATTAGACATAAACAAAAATATGCTTTTAGGCATAAATTGATACTTTACATTTCTGATATTGATAGGGTTTTTTAATCATTCTTGCTAGTATTTGGTACTGATTAGCTTCACATCTTTAGATACATTACTTTATGTTTTTCTTTCTTTATCTCTAAAATAGAAATAATAGTAGTATCTACCACAAGATAGTCTACAAGATTCCTGCTTCTCTTGCATATTCACTTTACTTTCCCTCCCAAGAAAACTTTCCTTCTCCTAATTTTGTTAGATATTCAAGTTTCTCTAATTAACTATATAATTTCCTGAGAGTTAAAAATAATGCTTTCGAGATAAGGCACTTTCTCAGTCTGCATGACCTTGCACAATTAGAACCAATTCCATTGGTTATAACAAAATGATACTCATTGCTTTATTCAAAGTAATGGTAATATAAATATCCAGTAGATTTTGATTCATATTTGGCCCTTAAGTATTGGTTGATGAGTTGCTATTGATGTTCATAGAAACTCAGAAGACAAATTCATAACACTCTTTTTAGCATGATATTCCTAATAGTTTTTCTATTTATTCCTTGTCTTCTAAATAGAATGTACTTTACGGCAACGGGCAAAGAGGGAGAGAGCTTGTGCAGGGGAACTCCTTTTTTTAAAACCATCAGATCAGCCAGGCGCGGTGGCTCAAGCCTGTAATCCCAGCACTTTGGGAGGCCGAGACGGGCGGATCACGAGGTCAGGAGATCGAGACCATCCTGGCTAATACGGTGAAACCCCGTCTCTACTAAAAATACAAAAAAAAAAAAAAAAAAACAACAACAACAACAACAAAAAACCTAGCCGGGCGAGGTGGCGGGCGCCTGTAGTCCCAGCTACTCGGGAGGCTGAGGCAGGAGAATGGCGTAAACCCAGGAGGCGGAGCTTGCAGTGAGCTGAGATCCGGCCATTGCACTCCAGCCTGGGCGACAGAGCGAGACTCCGTCTCAAAAAAAAAAAAAAAAAAAAAAAAACAAAAACAAAAACAAATAAAACCATCAGATCTTGTGAGAATTATTCACTATGACGAGAACAGCACAGGTAAGACCTGCCCCCATCATTCATTCACCTCCCACTGGGTGCCTCCCACAACACATGGCGATTCAGGGTGAGATTTGGGCGGGGTCACAGCCAAACCATATCATTCTGCCCCAACCCCTCCCAAATCACATGTACTTACATTTCAAAACCAATCATGCCTTCACAATAGTCCCTCAAAGTCTTAACTCATTTCAGCATTGACTCAAAAATCCACAGTCCAATGTCTAATCCTAGACAAGGCAAGTCCCTTTCACCTGTGAACCTGTAAAATGAAAAACAGGTTAGTTACTTTCTAGATACAGTTGGGGTAGAGGCGTTGGGTAAATACAGCCATTCCAAATGGGAGAAATTAGCCAAAACAAATGGGCTACAGGCCCCATGCCAGTCCAAAATTCAGAAGGGCAGTCAAATCTTAGATTTCCAAAATGATCTCCTTGGACTCCATGTCTCACATCCAGGTCACGCTGATGCAAGAGGGGGGTCTCCACCCCTGTGACTTTGCAGGGTACAGCCTCCCTCCAAGCGGCTTTTTCTGGCTAGCCTTGAGTGTCTGCAGCTTTTCTCGGTGCAGGGTGCAAGCTGTCCGTGGACCTACCATTCTGGGGTCTGGAGGATGGTGGCCCTCTTCTCACAGCTCCATTAGGTGGTGCCCCAGTAGGGACTCTGTGTGGGGGACTCTGACCCCACATTTCCCTTCCGCATTGCCCTAGCAGAGGTCCTCCATGAGAGCCTTGCCACTCCGTTTGTAGTCGCATCCAGGCGTTTTCATACATTCTCTGAAATCTAGGCAGAAGTTCCCAAACCTCAATTCTTGACTTCTGTGCACTCACAGGCTCAACACCACGTGGAAACTGCCAAGGCTTTGGGCTTGCACCCTCTGAAGCCACAGTCAGTTCTACATTGACCCCTTTCAGCCATGGCTGGAGCAGCTGGGACCCAGGGCACTAAGTCCCTAGGCTGCACATAGCACCGGGACTCTGGGCCCATCCCACAAAACCACTTTTTCCTCCTAAATCTTGGGTCTGTGATGGGTGGGGCTGCAGTGAAAATCTCTGACATACCCTGGAAACATTTTCCCCATTGTTTTGGGTATTAACATTCAGCTCCCTGTCAGTTATGCAAATTTCTGAAGTCTGCTTGGATTTCTTCTCAGAAAATGGGATTTTATTTTCTATCACATTGTCAAGCTGCAAATTTTCTGAACTTTTATGCTCTGCTCCCTTTATAAAACTGAATGTCTTTAGCAGCACCCAAATCACATCTTGAATGCGTTGCTGCTTAGAAATTTCTTCCACCAGATAAAATAAATCATCTCTCTCGAGTTCAAAGTTCCACAAATCTCTAGGGCAGGAGTAAAATGCCACCAGTTTCTTTGCTAAAACATAACAAGAGTCACCTTCGCTCCAGTTCCCAACAAGTTCCCCATTTTCATCTGAGACCACCTTGGCCTGGACTTTATTGTCTATATCACTATCAGCATTTTGGGCAAAGCCATTCAGCAAGTCTCTAGGAGGTTCCAAACTTTCCACATTTTCCTGTCTTCTTCTGAGCCCTCCAAACTATTCCAACCCCTGCCTGTTACCCAGTTCCAAAGTCACTTCCACATTTTTGGGTATGTTCCCCACTCTTGGGACCAATTTACTGTATTAGTCATGCTGCTGATAGAGGCATGCCCAGGACTGGGCAATTTACAAAAGAAAGAGATTTAACTGGACTTACAGCTCCACGTTGCTGTTGAAGCCTCACAATTATGGCAGAAGGCAAGGAGGAGCATGTCATGTCACACGTGGATGGCAGCAAGCAAAGAGAGAAAGCTTGCGCAGGAGAACTCCTCTTTTTAAAAGCATCAGATCTCATAACACTTACTCACTATCGTAAGTACAACACAGGCAAGACTTGCCCCCATTATTCAATTACCTCCCACCAGGTCCCTCCCACAACACATGGGATTTCAAGATGAGATTTGGGTGGGGACACAGTGAAACAACACCAAATGTGGTCAGCAAAAGTATCTTGTCTTGAAATTCAAGAATACAGAAAAGTGTGTGTGTGTGTGTGTCTGTGTGTTTACTATGAAGATCATTAAATAGTGGAATTAACCTGTCAATTGTAACATCATGGAAATTGTGATTCATCAGTAGAGTAAATAACAATGGTACATGCTCTAAATTTATCATCAATATCAAAGCTTTATTCTCTTTTAAATGGACTTATGTAAGAAAATAATGTTTCTAAGCAAGGCATTAAAAATATAAAACAAATCTATTAATGCATCTGAGTTGAATGAAGTGATTATTATTAATGTATTTATTTATTTATTTTGAGATGGAGTTTCGCTCTTGTTGCTCAGGCTAGAGTGCAATAGCATGATCTTGGCTCACCACAACCTCCACCTCGAAGGTTTTAGCAATTCTCCTGTCTCAGCCTCCCAAGTACTTGGGATTACAGGCATGCGCCACCATGCCTGGTTAATTTTTTTTTTTATTTTTTTTTATTATTTTTTTTTTTTTAGTAGAGACAGGGTTTCTCCATGTTAGTCAGGCTGGTATCCAACTCCTGACCTCAGGTGATCCACCCACCTCGGCTTCCCAAAGTGTTGGGATTACAGGTGTGAACCACCACTCCTGGCCTAAACTGATTTTTTTTTTTTAATTTATTTATTATTATTATACTTTAAGTTGTAGGATACATGTGCATAACGTGCAGGTTTGTTACATATGTATACTTGTGCCATGTTGGTGTGCTGCACCCATCACCTCGTCATTTACATCAGGTATAAATCCCAATGCAATCCCTCCCCCCTCCCCCCTCCCCATGATAGGCCCCGGTGTGTGATGTTCCCCTTTCCAAGTCCAAGTGATCTCATTGTTCAGTTCCCACCTATGAGTGAGAACATGCGGTGTTTGGTTTTCTGTTCTTGTGATAGTTTGCTAAGAATGATGGTTTCCAGCTGCATCCATGTCCCTACAAAGGACACAAACTCATCCTTTTTGATGGCTGCATAGTATTCCATGGTGTATATGTGCCACATTTTCTTAATCCAATCTGTCACTGATGGACATTTGGGTTGATTCCAAGTCTTTGCTATTGTGAATAGTGCCGCAATAAACATACGTGTGCATGTGTCTTTATAGCAGCATAATTTATAATCCTTTGGGTATATACCCAGTAATGGGATGGCTGGGTCATATGGTACATCTAGTTCTAGTAGCAATCTACTCATCTGACAAAGGGCTAATATCCAGAACCTACAAAGAACTCAAACAAATTTACATGAAAAAAACAAACCACCCCATCAAAAAGTGGGCAAAGGATATGAACAGACATTTCTCAAAAGAAGACATTCATACAGCCAACAGACACATGAAAAAATGCTCATCATCACTGGCCATCAGAGAAATGCAAATCAAAACCACAATGAGATACCATCTCACACCAGTTAGAATGGCAATCATTCAAAAGTCAGGAAACAACAGGTGCTGGAGAGGATGTGGAGAAATAGGAACACTTTTACACTGTTGGTGGGATTGTAAACTAGTTCAACCATTATGGAAAACAGTATGGCGATTCCTCAAGGATCTAAACTGATTATTTTTAAGGAAGGTGATAGAATAGTTAAAAACCACACAACTTTCTCATGTTCTCTACTCACCAGCTACTCTACCATTATCAGTAGGTAGCAAAGCCCTGAACTTGGTCTTACATCTTATTTTACATACAGCAACAGACTAAATTGTAATCATAATATCTGCCTCAGGAATCTGCTTCAATTTTGATACAATTGTATATTTTGTAGTATGGAGTAACTATTGGCTGAGCTTTGATTCTGTGATCTGGTTCTCTTTCAACTTGTGATCTTTTGAGGTGTAATAGATTATGAATTTTCAAATTTCAAGAGGATTAACGAGATCTTCTTTTAAATCATTAATGTAAGGAAAGCTTGGAAAATAATGTGAGCCAAAATTTGGATTATTGTAAGAATCTACACTCTCTTCTTTGTTTTAGTTGCATTTTCCACAGCTCCTCTAAGCAAAAGCACCACATTGCATATTATTTCCTGTTGAGCAGGAAAGAAATATAGCATATGGTCATGCTAATGGGAATTGAGAGTAAAAGTTTTGTCCAGGCTTGGACCACAGCTTATAACAGTAACAACAAAAATAAGAATAACAAGTAGCAGGTTGAATTATGAGTTCTCTAATGGGGCTGTGTGTGTATATATATATAAAATATATATGGTTTTGATTTGTTCATTTTTTAAGCAAAAATAAGCAGTATTGTAAGAAATAAAATCTAGAAACCCAGCCATGAACATGGACTTGATTTTTTTCCCTTTACTGTCATCCAACTCTTCAATGAGGCTTTGCAATTTAAAACCACACTTATTTTAATAGCCATTTGTATATATTTCCATTTGTAATCCAGTCATATTTTAAGTAAATAAACTTGCTTTATATTTCTTACTTCTGGTTCCCAAATGCATCTCTTCTACCACTAGGGTTATACTGACATAAATCATAAGTTACAGGAAGAGTTTATATTCTTACTATAGAACTAGAAAAATCAACTGTGCCTCTAGGTTGCTTGAGGCAGATGTCATTCCAACTGACTTGAAAAGGATAATGACTTTCTGGGACCTTGACATTAATTGTACAACCTGAATGAAATATGTCTCTTTGGAAAACTCTATACTTGTCCAATATTGGAAAGTAACCTTCTTGTAAGAAAGTTAATGCCCAGATCCCCAAATGACTTGGCCTCCTCACTTCTGTGCAGCAGTGAAGTATAAAATGGTAGCAGATAAAATGCTCCCTTTGTTGTTTATAAAATACTCTAAAGTTTGAAAAGCACTTTTTCCTCAGCCCCAAAGGAATTTTATAAATGAGAAAAAAGTGAACTGAAAATATTCAGTGTCTAGTGAAGAGAGTTTATTTAAACGAATGTTAAAATTGTATATTAAAAATGATTAAAATAATAGTAATAAGACTCAAGTTTCTCCTTTGCAGAACTCATGTAGGAATTATTTTCACTGAAATTTATTATTTTAGTATTGATGGAAATATAGAATGGAAACTTTCTACCACAATTTTTAATAATATGTTATTAAGCATATTAGTGAAAATAGTTGCTCTAATATTTTTCCTCTTAGAGCAATTTAATAGAAAAAGCTTTCTCTATTTCATACAGAGTATGAAGGATTATATGAAAGAGTTGTTTATTATTTATTATTTATTATTTTTTATTATTCTTACGTGAAAACCACACGTTAAATTCTTCCCATCCCACTGATTTAACTCACAATATTCCTTTCACATAAAATATTTTTTCATCTGATATGTATGTTTTAAAATAATTGCTGTTATCAAATTCTAAACTTTTTGTGAAGAATCCTTTGATTCATCATCTCATATCAAAATAATCTCTTTTTTTCTCTAAAAGTGTATCTGTAGGCCAGGTGCAGTGGCTCACACCTGTAACTCCAGCACTTTGGAAGCCCAAGGCGGGCCGATCACTTGAGGCCAAGAGTTTGAGGCCAGCCCGGCTAACGTGGTGAAACCCATTCTCTACCAAAAATACAAAAATTAGTCAGGCATGGTGGCTCATGCTTATAATCCCAAATACTCAGGAGGCTGAGGCAGGATCATCACTTGAACTCAGGATTGGGAGGTTGCAGTTAGCTGAGATCGTACCACTGTACTCCAGTCTGGGCAACAGAGCAAGACTCTGTCTCCTAATAAATAAATAAAATGAAAGCATACCTATAATTTTTTAGGTACATATTTCTGCACTTAATACATTTTAATTTATATGATTTATACCACTGACCAAAATATAATTTCTTTGAAGACAGCATGATGGTCCTATTTTTATTTTCTAAATAACCTAACAGAATAAAATAGAGGAGTGTATAGGAAAGAATTTTATATTTCATTCACATTCTTCCTTCTTATTGTGAGTAATTAAAGAAACTAATCTCTTTGATTTTTTCTCTTATTAATAAATTGATAATTTTAATGTGTGTCTCAAAGCATGTTTTTAATTATTAAGTACAATAGCATTTCTGATACATAAAAGTCAGTATTTGTTTCTATTCCCTTCCCATAGAAATGCAGCCCTGATATATATACTAAATAAATGGATAATAATATTATTGTCAATATATAATATATCACTGTTCTTGATCAGGTACAAATGTTGTTATGGAGGAAATATTTGAAATTTCAAGAATGTATCAAACATTTGGAAGAGCAAGATGATTTTTGTAAATTGAAGATTAAAATATGAGGATGGCAGTTGTTTTCCATCTTCCCTCAAAATAAAATGAAGATAATGAGTTGATTAATTTTTTGGTAGTGTTTCTAAAAATGCAAATGAAGTTGAGATTTCAAAATGAATTATACATCAACAAAACTTTTGCCATTCAGTGTTGGTTTTCCATTTTTTAAAAATGTCTACCCTTCCCACAATCAATGGGTTTTGTCAATCAAATTTTCTTTCTCTCTCCTATTGAATACGTGATGTATAATTAAAGCTCATTAATTAGGCTTATTTCCTGGGAATCCCACTTTTAAGGAGACAGAACAAAAATTCTAGCTTATTCTTTCTTGCATAAGAATTCAGAAAATGATGTTCAGTGTACCTAGAAACTCTCCACTACCTTTTCTAGGTTCTTTTCTTTGCATAATACTCCCTCGATTTGGAAACCTGTTTACTATATCAAGCATTTACTTTTTTACTTAAGTTAACCTTATTCCATGTTTGTTACTTGAAATTTAAAAACCCAAAGTAATAATATAACTTTAAGGTATATTTTACAAAACACCAGTTTCTATTCATATTTCCTGCAGATATTTCTAGGCTTGTTTAATAAATAGGCTCAGTCCTTCCAGTTTAAAAATTAGCCTTCTCAAAAAATGTGTCACTCCCTCATAACAAAATTATGTATCTTTAAAACTCTGCTTATCACTGAAAAATTTTAAATGCACTGCCATCACTGAAATACCTCGCATTCATTCTTCTGCACACTAGGTTGTGCGAGAATTTTGAAACAAATGGCCTGAAGTTGTCAGATTCAAAATTAAATGTCAAGTGACCTGTTGTTATACATATTATTAATAGACTCTAGCCTTCTGCAAAGCTGCCTGTTGTTCTAGACAAGTTGATAATTAAGGCATCACATCGTCTTTAAACTGCTATGTCCATTGCACAAATAAAATCACCTCTTTTGGGAGAGGTTGATTGAATGAATAAAATAGTGAAAGGAATGGTGAGCTGCATGCAGGTAGGTATTACACTAAATGTACATGTGAGTTGTTTCATTTAAGTACATAATATTTAATATTTATTATAATTAATATTTCTGTAAACATCTAATATTTGATTCAGTTAAAAAACAACTCTATTTTCAATAATATTTTATATTATACATTGTTCAATTACTGATATATTTAATATGATTTTGAAATCCAAGATTTAAAAGAAAGATAAGTATATGATTAGTGATCATTTAAGTACTTTCTATTTTTTTATTTTTCTATATTGAGTTTGGCTGTCAACTGTATATAATTTCTTTATTACTCAGATTAGACATGTGGGTTTTGACCATAAATTTTTTGTTAAGAAAATAACAACTCAGTAAAAACATGTCAGAAATTTCATGAAAATTATTTATAAAGTTATAACACTTCAAGGGAACTTTTATGAGTATTAAATTTCTGTATGTAATTAAAACAATATTTCCAAAACAGCATTTGTCAATCTCATGTAGTTGTATTAAGGTGAAAAAATCAAAGGAGTAACCAGGTATTAGTAACAGTACTGCCTTCTCACTGCTACAGATTTGTATTCTTTATATAAGTCAAGACATTTCAATAAAGAGTGTAAAAATTAGATGATCGTATGTTGTAAGTTGCTTACATTGCTGTGATAGGCAATATTATTTCCAAGGTAAAATCATTTGTGTAATTTATGGTGACTTTCAACTTTATTAAAGTGTTCTTTATGAAAAAAAAAAAAAACCAGCCTGAATAAAGAGGACAAATGAAAGATAATTTAAGTATAGAAGGAAAGATTCAGGAAACAGGCATGTCAGTCTGTAGATAAGTGGGTTTTAGTTTCTAATAACTAAATCTGTCTCTAATGGTTTTTATTTAATCTAAAGACAGTTATTAGTTAACACTGTAAAATTATTCAATAAGCTGATTTAAAATTTAAAAGGAAGTAATTATTCTGTGGTGCCACATTTATCAAATCAATGCAACAATTTAAAGAAACAGTATGTATTTTATTTTTATATTTATAAATCCATTTGTTATTTAGCACTAAATTTAATTTTTATGACTAGCCAACTTAGTGTTACGTTTGAAAGCTATCGTATATCATATCTTTTTAGTTTCAGAGACCAAACAATTTGCCACTGGGGACTAATGCATGTAACCTCAGAAGACTCCCATTTCAAATGGCACCTTTCAAATATTATCTGTTTTATGTTGTAGATTTCTGAATAAATTCTGTTTTGAGAAATAATTATTTGCTAAAAATGTTTGAACAGCTCATAGATGATAGATAGATAGGTAGATAGATAGATAGATAGATAGATAGATAGATAGATAGATAATAGATCTATCACATAGATTTATGGATTTATTATATTTTTAATTTAATCATTATACTTTGATAATGAACATATGTACATATTTGTAGTAAGAAAAGTTAGTAAGCCTGATTTCAAAATAAATTGAATTTCAATGTAACTTGAAATAATCTTACTTATGCAAATAGCTCATATCATTGCATTGTCTCACAAGGATCTACACACACATACACACATACTCATGTATACAGTCATGCTTTACTCAATGAGGGAGATATACTCTAAAAATGTGTCATTAGGCAATTTTATCATTGTGTGAACATCATAGAGTGCACTTACAAACCTAGATGGTATCACTTACTACACACCTAGGTTACATTTTATAGTCTACTGCTTCTCAGCTACAAATTTATACAGCATGTCCCTACATTAAATACTGTAGCCTGCTATAACACATTGGTAAGTATTTGGGTATCTAAGCATAGAAAAGGTTCAATAAAAATACAGTATTATAATCTTATGGGAATACTATTGTCTATGCAATCCATCATTGACCAAAATGCTATTATATGGTGCATGACTGTATATAAACATACACTCTGTGCATATAGATATGTATACATTTATAAAACTAGGTTTTCTGAGAATATGCTAACTTCATATTTCATGTTTGTTTATTAGTTGATCGCTACATATCACTATTTTTCTGAATAAACAGGCCATATTCTTTAAAGTTTGCCTTATATTAGCTCTGACTAGAGTTATACTAGCTCTGATGAGACTTAGGCTCATGACATGGGAAGAAATCTAGAAGATTTAAAGTAAATAAATAGTACACACTGAGTGATGGAACCCACAATTTCACATTCTGGAAATTTTTTTGATAACTTTTACTGTATATTTTGTTTGTGGTTTGGGATATTTTAATTTTGTTATTTATTCATTTTGTTAGTTAAATGATTATAAAATTAGCATATGTTATGTGATACTCAGACAGTTAAAACATATTTTCTTTTAGGAAAAAAATGGCATAAAAATACAAGCACACATACATCTTGTGTAAAGTACTTTCTCAAGTTTTAGTTTATCTTTTATATTTTTGATATCTCAAATTCCATTAGAAGAATTATTATTCTCCTCCACCTCTTTCTCCTTATCCTTTCTCTTCTCTACTCCTTTTCCATTGCAATTCCTCCTCCTCTTCTTCTTTTGCTTCTTCACAAACATGTTGAAAAGTTATGTTACATCAATAAAAAGGTCCTTATAAAACTAACTCCAGGATATAAATTTCATAGAGAATATCTCATTTAATCTTGAAAACACATACTATTTTAATATTATTATTGACTCATTATTTGGATTAAAGAAAAACAGCTTTGGAAAATAAATTTGTTAACTATCAGACTGATAGTATACAGCAGAGGCAGGATTGTAGTATAGGTAAATCTGACTTTAGAGACCACGTGTCTTATAGTGACACATAGAAACTGTTTCCACTGTTAACTCTATGGTAGGAAAAAAAAAAAACCGATGCTATTACTTGCATATTAACATGATATATAGCTAATATAAAATTCAGTTTATGGCCATGAACATTTTCTAAATCTTATCTGTATATCGTTAAATAGATTTCTCATGGAATTAATCAACATTATGAAGAGTATGACTTCTTGAAAATCGTTGCTCCACGATTTGATCACAGTGACCAGATAATAAAGTCCAAGGCAAGAAATTTTCTGATGACTATGTCTTGTGACATCTATAAATGTCTTAAGCTACAAATTGGATTGGTACATTAAGATCTATTTTCCCCTTCTGCTATATTTATAATTTTTAAACAGTCCCATAAAACACACAAAAATTATATGTTAAACTATCTTGAAAAAAAATTATGTAACTTCTTCTTAAGCCAATAGATATATATTTAGTAAATGTTATGATTCTGTATGAATCCTTTCTCCCTGTTTGTCTTAAATAGTGTTTGAAACCATTGATTTTTTATTTCATGCTCTACACTATCCATGTTAATAACTACTCTATTTGGGGAAACATTAAAATTTGACAGATCTAAAAATTTTATGTCTATGTCTACTGTGGCAATTATGAAATTATTCTGCAAAGCCCTGATAATTTTACAATACATATAAATAACTGATTTTCTGCTACTGGCCATAAATATCAATCAGGCAACAATTAGATCTTCTATGAAGCACACTCTTATGATGTGTAAGCATCTTTGATGCTTGCTCTTTATACTCCCAAAATACACATACCGTATAAGCTTATAGAAGATCCTTAAAGTCAGGTATATTGGAGCTATGAACTAAAGTTCCTATGTACAGCTATGGGCTATTCACTTAATATTTTTAATAGAATGCGTAAAGAACACACACTAGAACACATCTAAGTAGATGTGTTCAAATCTCATATGCAAACATCTAATACGGTGTTTCTATTAATAGATATAAAGTTAAATTTAATATAAAAATAAAATCATCTTTATTACCCAAAGGGTGAATCCTAAAGACTTCCTAGATCATTATGGTATAGGGTCTTTCCCTATGGTCACAATTTTGAATTGAAAGAAAGTTTAAGACTTTTTATTGCATCAGAGTCTCTATTTTTTTCTATGCAAGAATGTAGATAAACAAGTTAAATCAAAATATGTAATTTAATAAAGCCAAAGTGCATTTTTGTATTAAAAACAGAATAACTCACACCTGTAATCCCAGCACTTTGGGAGGCCAAGGTGGGCGTATCATGAGGTCAGGAGTTTGAGACCAGCCTGGCCAACATAATGAAACCCCATCTCTACTAAAACTACCAAAAAAAAAAAAAAATTAGCTGTACGTGGTGGCGGTCAGCTGTAATCCCAGCTACTTGGGAGACTGAGGCAGGAGAATTGCTTGAACCTGGGAGGTAGAGGTTGCACTCAAGATGTGACCTGGCTGATTCTGAAAGTGTTCAGTCATATGTGTTCACAAAAAGATGTCTGAAATTGGAACTTATGTTTTAAAGGAAGAGAGAGCATAGGGGTTTGGAAAATTTGCAGCCTGACCATGTGATAGAAAGGAAAAAATCCATTTTCTGTGAAGAAATTCAAGACAGCTGCAGAAATTCATGTAAGTAATGATGAGACGAAAGTTAATTGCCAATACAATAAAGAAAATGTCTTCAGGGCACTTCAGAGATCTTCACAGTAGCCCTTCCCATCAGAAGCCCAGCAGCCTAGGAGAGAAAAATAGTTTTGTGGGCCAGGCCCAGGACCCTGCTGCACTGTGCAGCCTTGGGATATGGTCTCCTGTGTCCTACCCACTCCAGCTTCAGCCATGGTTAAAAGGGGCCAAGGTACAACTTTGGGCATGGCTTTAGAGGGTGCAAGTCCCAAGTCTTGGCAGCTACAATGTGGTGTTGGGCCTGCAGGTGCACAGAGGGCAAAAGTTCAGATTTGGGAACCTCTACCAGTCTGCTGCAGGGGCAGAGCCCTCATGGATCACTTCTACCAGGGCAGTGCAGAGGCAAAATGTGGGATTGGAGCCCAAACACAGAGTCCCCACTGGGACACTGCCTAGTGGAGGTGTGAGAAGAGGGTCACTGTCCTCTAGACCCCAGAATGGTAGATCCACTGACTGCACCGTGTGCCTGGAAAATTTACAGATACTCAATGCTAGCCCATGAAAGCAGCCTAAGAGTTTCTACCAAGCAAAGCCATAGGGGTGGAGCAGCCCAAGACCATGAGAACTCACCACTTGCATCAGCATATCCTAGATGTAAGACAGGGAGTCAAAGGAGATCATTTTGGAGCTTTAAGATATAATGACTGCCCTGCCGTGTTTTGGAGTTGCATGGGGCCTGTGGCCCCTTGGTTTTGGCCAATTTCTCCCATTTAGAATTTACCCAATGCATGTACCCCCATGGTATCTTGGAAGTAACTAATTTGTTTTTGATTTTACAGACTCCTAGGCAGAAGGGACTTGCCTTTTCTTAGATGAGACTTTGGACTTGGACTTTTGGGTTAATGCTGAAATGAGTTAAGACTTTGCGGGACTGTTGGGAAGGCATAATTGGTTTGGAAATGTGAAAAAGGAATGAAAATTTGAAAAGGGCCAGGGATGGAATAATATGGTTTGACTCCGTATCTCTACCCAAATTTCATCTTGAATTTTAATCCTCATGCATCAAGGGAGGGAGTTGGTGGGAGGTGATTTAATCATGTGGGCAGATTTCTTGATAGTGAATGACTTCTCACAAGACCTGATAATTTTAAAGGTGGCAATTTGTTCTGCACTTTCTCTCTTTCCTACCACCTTTTGAAAAAGGTACTTGCCTCATTTGCCTTCTTCCATGATTGTAAGTATCCTGAGGTCTCCCCAGTCGTGAAGGACTGTGAGTCAATCAAATCTCTTTCCTTTATAAATTGCACAATATCAGGAAATGTCTTTATAGCAGTGTGAGAATTGACTAATACAGTCTATTTAAGTTTTTATTGTTATTGTTTACCTTTTTTATTCTGACCCTGTTTAAAATCCATTTTACCGATATATTCTAATTTTGTTTATATTTTGGAGAATCTAAAAAAAATGGATACTAGCTGACTCTCACGAGGAAGTCAGAAACATTGGATCAATAAGGCAGTTTTCTACATTGAGTTGCAAATGAGTTTACTTATCAGTTCACATTTTTTATGATATTAGCAGTTTATGTTTTGTTTAAGGTTTGTGGAGGTATCATAAATCAGCAAAATGATACAGAATTGAAAGGTAAATTGGAATCAAATTTAACTTTGCTACTTTACAACTGACTATACCTTGAGAATGTAATCTAAATATTAATTATTTAAAAAATAAATGCCAAAAATTTAGAGACTTAATAGCAAATAAACACATGCTATGTTCCTCTTTGATTTAACACTACTATTATTTTTGTATGTCTGTGTAATGTGAAATGAGATTTAAGATTTTTCTCCTTTTAAAATAAGGCCATAACTTGTTTTCCTTTGCACTGAAAATGTACATTCAGAGAGAACTGGAATCGGATAGAAATACTGGCAAGATAATTTACTTAGAGAGGGATAATTCTTGCACTTTGCGTCACTATGAAGGCTGACATTGGCTAGAATTATTTCAGTCAGTGGCAAGTAAAATATAATATAAACTAAAAATTGCTTGGAAAATAAATAATTACTTGACTTCAGAGGAGGAATATCTAGAATCTGCATGGTTTTAAGATAAATTTTGATTTAAAATCTTTAAAAATACTATGTAATTATCTTATATTTTTCCTTTTACATAAATTGGTTTTCTTATAATTGACATTCCTCATGTTTTCTTTCTTTTTCCCAAATACAAAGCAAAACCTTTTTATCTTTAATAAAACCTACATGTATTGTGTCCATATGGCACATGCTGATTAAATGAGGTGTTCACTGTCTTTTATTACTGTATCAAATATTGTACAATAAAATGGGATTTTTTTATTTAAAAATTATTTAATATTTAAAATTAATGTTTCATTTCTAACAAACATAATAATTGTACAAATTTATGAGGGACAGTGAGACATTTCAATGCATGTATACATTGTAAAATGATCAAATTAAGGTAATAATTATTTTTATTACTTTAAATATCTATTGCTTCTTTTGGAGGTAACATTCAAAATTTTCTCTTCTCCATTGCAATATATGCTACATTGTTATTTGCTATCATCACCAAACTCTGTAATAGAACACTAGAACTTATTCTTCCTGTTTAACTGTACCATTGTACTCATTGACCAACCCCTTCACATCTCCCCATCCCCATCCCCTTTAATTGGTTTGGTGCATTCAAGACTCACGAAAATGGTTATGAAATAGTTGAGGAATTGAATGATCATCATCAATAATTGTATAGCCACTTACATGAGTGAGTCTTCAAGGCTTCACAGTTTTACAGTAGAGCACAAGAGCTTTTTGTCCTTCTGTTATTTTATTATATATATTTTTCTTCCAATCAGTATTTTATTTCTTTATTGTAGTGGCGCTAATTACCTGAAAAACTTGATATGAACCTGCCTCTCTCTTCTTTGAATTGTGATTTTTCTATGGGTTTTATCTAGTTTCTTTCTATTTTACCTTTAAATTTAAAATAGCATGCTTCAGTTAAGTAAGACTCTAAAATAATAAACTTGTTTATTGATACATATCTAAAAATTGAAGATAAATCAACAATGGAAAGTTTTCTGTCACTTGAATATTTTCTTTCGTATATTTCCAACTAAATTCTAAGTTTATCTTTTTTATGTCTAAAGATAATTTTATATGATATTTTGCTTTATTTAGTTTTCTGTATATTTCTTATGGTTCAGATATGTATTAGACATAAACATAGATATGCTTTTAGACATAAATTTATATTTTGCCTTTCTGATATTGATGGGGGTACTTTTTCTCTAATCATTCTTGCTAGTATTTCATTAAGGTTATTAGCCTTAGAAAAGTAACAACATTGGTGTCTGTGATTTTTCTCTCTGGCTTGTTTATTATCCATTTAAGTGCTCTTTGCTCTTCTTTCCTTCCTTTTATTTATTTTGTTAATAATTTGCTCATTCTTTTTTAACTCCTTAAGGTTTAAACAGAGATAATTGATTTAAGCCTTTTGTCTATACTAAAATAAGCATTTAGAGTTGTTAATATCAATCTAAACATTAATTCCATCTCACAAATTTAATTTGTTGTATTTTTATTATTATACATTGAAAACTAATTTAAGTTTTATTATTTGATTTATTCTGTGATCCATGATTTGTTAAGAAATGTGTTACATAATTTCCCAATATTTGTAAACTTGTCAGATACGTACGAATTTCTGACGTATTTTTTCTAGCGACTATAGTGTGTAAATTTAAATCTGGAAAATTTAATAAAATTTATTTGATGATTAACATGTAGCCTATTATAGTGAATATTCCATGAACATTTAAAGAAAATGTATTCTTCAATTTTGAATATTGTTCTGCAAATGTGTTTGCATCAAGTTCGTGTTGTTCAGCTTTTTATATGCTACTTAATTTTGTAGAGATTTTTAAAAATGATTTTTGATAAAGGATTGATAACTTGCCAACTTTATTTCTTGCTTTAGATCTGTTGGATTTTGCTTCATAAATTGCTTATAATCTGGAATCACATTCTACCAGCCTAAGCCTTTAGTTAGCATTCCTTTTAATTCAGCTCATGTTTCCCTTTCAATAATTACTGTCCTACATAGTCTATTGTTCAATGTCTGAAATCATTTGCCTCATATAGTACTTTAAGATTTATAATTTTGCAACAGAAATTGCCTCAATACTGATTACTCCATCACAGTTAAACTGTGGTATATTATATTTTTACGGAATTCAGCTAGAATGTTTAGTGTCCTCATATCATTAGATTATATTTAAACAAGTACTTATATTTACATGGATATAAGCATGCAACTAAATTAATATTGATTCACTGCTATGATTAGCAACATGAGGCTGAGGGATGGCCAGGCCATATTGTATGTATTTTGTGCTCATTACAAATGGCAGTCCTTACACTATCATACACATTGTGACAATGTCTTTGGCAAGTGGACAGGATGTCGGATTGTATGTGTGTTTGTATCCTACCTTTAAGCTGTTGTGCCTGTGCCAGACAATATGTATATTAACTTTTATGGCAATAATTCCACTGGCATATTGAAGACATCACTTGTTTTTATTTGGTATCCATCTTAGGAAGTTGCATTAGTATGTTTATAAATAGTTACTGCTTTCTACTTCCAATTGGCTGATACAATAAGGCTTTGTTGTAACCTTTTCCAAAGGTGTTCTCTGATACATTTTTCAACAAATCATATTAACAAGGGAATTGCATAAAATTTAATTTTGTCTGGAAGCTTACCCGGAGAAGTTTGTTAATGTTGAGTAACATGTAAATATCTAAATTTATTTATATCTACTTCAATTCCACAATTAGCAAATAAAGCTTTAAATATTATCTGTAGCAATGTATATTTTCTGAAATAAAAATGTTTGTGATTTTATGAGTGTGAACCAAAAAAATGTGCAGAGTTAAGGTTTAACTTGCTTAAATTTAATTCTCTGATGTTACTAGAGCTTTGGAAAGAAACATAACAACTCCCCTTTTTAGAACATTTCAAATCGGATCCAAGAGATATTCTTTCTCTTTCACAAAGTAGATAATGGTTTCAGTTTTTTTTGATATTATGGACTATAAGCCTAAAGTGTGAATAAGTTTTCCTTCTCCCTGTCCCCTAATTTTCTTAATTTTTCCCTAGTTATACCATCTATTCTTTTATTTCAACATAATTCTTCTATTAGCTTTTAGGTTTACCACTTTAGACTAGAATATGTATCCTTAATATTTTACCACTTCATGAAAAACCTTAGAGCAATATAATTGTCCTGTCCACAAATATTGATGGCAAAATACCTTTGAAACACAACATGGATAAAAATATAGAAAGTTATTTTCTTCTCCAAAGGGTGATAAAGTGTTTGCCTTGGAGGGAAAATGTAATCTGGAATCATTTCATTAAGGCAGTGTTTAAAAACAAACATAAATTGAATGGGTTTAGCCTTAAGACAGAGCAAGCAATTTCCTATTTGTGACACCAATTCTTATTATTTTATTACACCCAGACTGATCATATATTCATGAAACCTACAGGCAGGCGTCTGATTTTGTGATACCTTGCTTAAAATTAGTTCAGGAGCAAAAACAGATGTACTATATCAAATTTGTGCTACCATTTCCTTTTCTTACATTCATAATAATCTTTTCTTATTATTTTTCACACTCTTTACACCCAGAGAGAGAAATGTTTCTGCTCCTCTTTCTTGTTTTCCTCCATGTCCTCATTTTCCTTCTCTTTTCTTTCTCCTCCTTCTTTTCCTTTCCTTGAGCAAACATTTTCAAGATACTAGTTGAGACACTTGATCTATAACAGTGAAAGGGGCGCTTATAGTGAAACATCATTGCTAGTGTGGTTCTTCTTGAGCCTACTAAACAATAAAAGGCATAAAAATTACCCAAAATAATTATAGTTTATAAAGAAAATGCAAAGCTCATTTTAGATTCATATTAACATTGATTTAATAAATCCAAGCTGATTTTGTCACATAATGTATTATCAAATGAACAATTGTATAAATTTTGAGAATACTTTACTATTAAATAAGTATACATATCAAATTTATTTTTTGAAGGAAAGATATGTCCATGCACTTTTCTTTAAATTTTTTCTCATTTACAATCCACTAATAACTACAAGTCATGATTGAGTTATTTGATCCTTTTAGATAATCAATTTGTTCCATTAGACTTTTTTCCTCACTTGATTTCAAAACAAATCTTGGCACATAATAATAAATTGTAAGATTTTACAGTTTAGGCATTATGGAAGAGCAAGTTTAAATAACTTATTTGCCAATGTCTATAAAACTTGGCTACAGGCTCACAGTTGTAATACTGGCACTTTGGGAGGCCAAGGAGGGTAGATCACTTGAAGTTAGGAGTTCAAAATCAGCCTGTCAAAATGGTGAAACCCTGCCTTTACGAAAAATACCCAAAAAGTTAGCTGGGCATGGTGTTGGGGACCTGTAGTCCCAGATACTCGAGAGGCTGAGGCAGGAGAATTGCTTTAACCCAAGAGGCGAAGATAGCACTACTGCACTCCAGCAGGGGCAAGAGAGGGAGACTCTGTCTCAAAAAAACAAAAACCAAAAAACTTGGTTAATATTAGGATCATCAGTTATCTCCCCTCTGAAATCAATATCATTTTATCTACTATTATTCATCTGTTTCTTAATCTAAAATAGTATTTCTCCTTTTTTATAGGAAGGAATGGTGTATATTTAAGAGATGCCAGAAATTTTAACACCTTGGGCTTATAAAGTTTTGAACTACAGAAATAAATTGGTTAGGTAAGATTAACTAAATTGAATTAACAAAATGCAGAAAGATTATATTAATAGAACAAAATAATAACTTTTAAAAATATGTAAATAACTAGCTTAAACTATTTAAAAATTTATTTTATATTAAAATTTTAAATTTATAATATTTAAAATTTACTATCAATAATGTGTGTTGTTTTGGAAATTTTTTTTCTTTTTTATTATACTTTAAGTTCTAGGGCACATGTGCACAATGTGTAGGCTTGTAACATATGTTTACATGTGCCATATTGGTGTGTTGCACCCATTAACTCGTCATTTACATTAGGTATATCTCCTAATGCTATACCTCCCCTTCCTCTCACCCCACAGCAGGCTCTGGTGTGTGGTGTTCCCCTTCCTGTGTCCAAGTGTTCTCATTGTTCAATTCCCACCTATGAGTGAGAACTTGTAGTGTTTGGTTTTCTGTTCTTGCGATAGTTTGCTGAGAATGATGGTTTACAGCTGCATCCATGTCCCTACAAAGAACATGAACTCATCCTCTTTTATGACTGCATAGTATTCCATGGTGTATATGTGCCACATTCTCTTAATCCAATCTGTCACTGATGGGCATTTGGGTAAAAAACAAACAACCCCATCAAAAAGTGGGCAAAGGATATGAACAGACACTTCTCAAAAGAAGACATTTATGCAGCCAACAGACACATGAAAAAATGCTCATCATCACTCACTGTCAGAGAAATGCAAATCAAAACCACAATGAGATACCATCTCACACCAGTTAGAATGGCGATCATTAAAAAGTCAGGAAACAACAGGCTCTGGAGAGGATGTGGAGAAATAGGAACACTTTTACACTGTTGGTGGGACTGTAAACTAGTTCAACCACTGTGAAAGACAGTGTGGCGATTCCTCAAGGATGTAGAACTAGAAATACCATTAGACCCAGCCATCCCATTACTGGGTATATACCCAAAGGATTATAAATAATGCTGCTATAAAGACACATGCACACGTATGTTTATTGCAGCACTATTCACAATAACAAAGACTTAGAACCAACCCAAATATTTTGGGATATTTTAAATTGCATCACATTTTATTTTGCATCCAAGATTTTTGCATTATTTAGCTATCATAGTCAAATATTTAAGAAGGTGTTATTTATAAAAAGGAAGTATAGTGAGAATCATCTATCATAATTAAGATAACAAACAGAAGTTGTACCTAATAGAAAGTGTATGTGAAAAAAAATTTAACAAATTCCGACATAATGACTCTTACACAACATTGTCTTCTCAAACATGGGTTAAGTGATGTCATTTCAAGATTCTCAAAAAGATTATATAATCAATCATTATATGAATCACTAGAGAGATGTGTAAAATCTGCCAAAAAGAAAGGGAAAAAATAACAAAATTCCAAACTTTATGAGCTTAAAAAAATCTTTTGTTCATACTGTTCTGAAATATCCCACTAATCTATTCAGTCTTTCCTTCTTTATACACTGCCAAAAACAGTGCAACCCATCACCATCTAGCCAAAATCGCAGAAGTGATTACAAAAGAGTGATTCTTCACTCAATTTGAAATCCTATTGTCTTTTATTAATTAGTTTTAATATGAAATTATATAAAACATAAATGTAAAATTTAATATGTGGTTTAAAAAATGGCAATGAAATGACCTCCTAAATCAAGAAATAGTGCATTGCTGTCTGTGACCTAAGGAATACTGTTTTCTATGCAAACTTTTCCTACTAGAATTTTGTGATAGCTGTTTTCTCTATATCTTTATTGTTTTCATAGCTATTTTTTTTTTCCTGAACAATATAATTTGCTCTTGCCTCTTGTGGTAGGCAACATAATGGTCTCCCAAAGATGCCCATGCCCTAATCCCTGAAATCTGAAAATATGTGATCTTATACGGCAAGAAGTCTTTTCAAATGTCATTTAGTTAATGATCTGAAAATGGAAAGATTTTTCTGGATTATCTAGCTATACCAAGTTTAATCACATGGTTCTTTAAAATTAGGGGGATGTGAATATAGAAAAATGGCACAGAGAAAAGCAAAGTTTTACCTTGAAAATTGAAAAAACGGAACAGCAGCCCAGGAATGTCTGGAGCATCTTATACTTGAAAAAGTCAAGAAAAGAGATTTTATTCCTAGGGCCACCAGATAATAACACAGCCTTACCAATATCTTAATTTTAGTCCAATGAAACCAGTGTTAAAGTCTAACCTACAGAACAAAAAAAAAATAATAATTTTGTGAGTTTTTTTAACCACTAAATTTATTGCAATTTACTACAGCAGCAACACAAAAATTCATGTATCTCTTTTATTAATGTATATAGATGAATCAAACTTAATTGATTTTAATCTTGTTATTTTCTTCAATATTAATGTTTTTTTAAAAAATGTATTCATCCCAAATCTTACTGGTGTCACTCATTCATTATCATTGTTGCTGTGTAATATTACATTATACAATTTATGGCAATTTGTTATCCACCATTTAATAAACACAATGAAATTTTGGTTGTTTCCTACATGAGAAAATTAGTCAAAAATTTGTAATGAATATTTTTGTGTATTTATCCAATGGGGTTTTCTAAGATAAATATTTAGGTGTGCTGTGTCATAGGACATGTCTACCTTAAGATTTACGCAAATATTTAAATTTTTTTCTAGTGAGATTGTACCACACTCTCCAACCACCAGAGTATGAGAGACCTCAATGAGGTCTACATCTATTTAGTTTTAGCCAGTATGATAAGTACATGGTTGGGTAGCACTGTAGTTTTAATTTGTAATTTCTTGATAGTCAATAAGTGTTAAGATTCTTTATGTTTATTAACCATTTGGAGTTAATATTTATGAATTGTGAATTCTAAACCACTCTGGTCATTTTTTTAATTGGATTATTTGATGTCTTTTTCTTATTGACTTTATTTCCTTTGTGTCTTTTTAACATTAGGCCTTGGTGGTTCTATGTATTGAATATATTTTCTCCCACTTGATGATTTTTATTTTTGTTCATTTTCCAGTGTCTTTTAATGAAGACAAATTATTAATTTCAATGTAGTCAATTTATAACTTTTAGGTTATATTTTTGTTTATTTAAAAGTATTTCTCTAAATATACCATGAAGATATTCATATATATTACCATTTAAAAATCATATTTCTTTGCTTTCACATTTAATTTTTAATATTCCTAGAAATTACTTTTATAAGACTTGAGTAAGGGGAAAAATCATGTTTTCATAGAAGAATACACAGTTGTTTTGGCATTACTTTAAGAGAATATTGTATCCAAATGGTTCTACAGTGGAATATATCTTACAATAAAATGGTTATAAAATTAATTATTTTTATAAGACACTTCAATGTTTCTGGACTTCTTTGTTTCTGATGAACAATGGGCAATTAATCATATCATTCTTCCCTGTATGTAATGTTTCCTTTCTCACTGGTTCATTTTAAGATTTTCTTTCTCTTTGGCTTTTAGCATTTTGTCTATGATGTGGTTAGCATTTTTGTTGTGTTTAGTTTGAAGCTCCTTGGATCTCTAAGTCAATATTTTCTACAAAATTTGACAAATTTTCAGTTGTTGTTTCTTCAAATATTTTGTTTCTCCTCGTGTTTCTCTTTCTGGCACTTCAACTATAGACATGAACTTCTTTGCGAGGTATGTCTTTCTGTTATGTAGATTGATCTATTTTCATGGTCACTGGTTATTTTTTTTTGTTGTTGTTATCTTCAGTCACTCATTGAGTCTTTCTATTAATTTATTGGACATTTTAGTTCTAAAATTCCATCTTTTATCCTTTCCTTGTCCTATCAGAATTCCATTCTCCATTCACTCATTACTGCCATTTTGCTTTAAACTTTGGATATAATATCCACTCATTCTTTGAATATTGCTTAATAAGTTTCTGTAAAATCCATTTTGCTAAATCTGAAATTTGACATTACCTTGAATGTTTTTATTCAGCATCTTTTTTGCTTATTGTAAATTATCACTTTCCTGTTTCTTTACATTCATGAAAAATTATAAATAATATACTGTAGCACATATGGATTATTAGAATTATTATCTTATGCTTGGTAAATAGTAACCTTGTTTGGACTTAAAACACTAGCTTTATTTTCCAAGCATTAGGCATCAGCTAAAGTGTCTGCTCAATTTTTGTGTCTTGAAGATGCTGGCTCTTTTTAGGCTGGACTCTTAGAAATCTTTGAGAAACAGGTTTACTTGGACTGGTCACCAACTTGTCTGAGTCCAGTAAGACAGAACACTCATGCATACATAAGTAATATGAAATGTGTTTATTGCATGCAAATAGGTGGGAAGAAAAAACAGAAGTCTAGGATTCATGTGAACCAGTCCCCCAAGGCTCAGAAAAGCTGCCAGGAATGGATGGAATCTCATCTGCATGTCTCCTGCTTGCACTGCAGTTGAGTTACCCTGGTAAGCAGACTGAGCTGAGTTTTATACCCCTGGGTTTTCAGAATTTTTAGGATAAAATGGGGAAGGACATCCTGTATTGGTGAGAGGGAGATGGGCAGGATGAAACAGAGTCCAGGCTTTCCAGCCAGTCCCTCCCTATTTTAGGATATCACATTCGCAACATATTTTACATTTATTCTTCAGAACTACAAGTAAAAATGGAGTGAGAACTGGGTTAGTCCAAGGCCACCTGGAGAATTGTCCTCCAGTATCATCCACTGTCTCTGCTTAATTTGTCTCTCAACGTAAAAGAGACAGAGATTACCAGTTGACCCTCCTTATATGTGGGTTTTGCACCATGGATTCAACCAACCACATATTAAAAACATCCAAAAAATGCATTTGTATTGGATATATACTGACATTTTTGTCCTTATTCCCTAAACAATATAGCAGATCAACTATTTACATAGCATTTATATCTTATTAGGTATTATAAGAGAACTAAAGATTATTTAAACTCTACAAGAGAATGTGTAGAGGTTATATGTAAATATTGCACCATTTTATATTAGGGACTTAAGCATCCATGGGTTTTGGTATTCCACAGGGGTCCTGGAAACAATCCCCCACAGATATAGAGAGAGGACTGTACTCAAAATTAGAGGCAAAATCTTCCTGCCATTCCCTTGTTTCTAGGGATTTCTACTAATTTACAGCTGCTCCATAGATTCGGTTTCTTTCCTCTGAATCTCCAAGTCATTAACCTTCAGCTTTTTGCTGTCCAAGTTGCATATGGTTGAGGAATGCCATCAATTAATAAGAAAACAAGTACACGGAACTCACATGGAAGAGCTTTATTTTATGATAATGGATACTTTTGGTCTCTATGTTCTTGTAAATGGATATCTCTAATGCATATGTGTAGTTTATGTTAGTGACCATTCAGAAATTTAAGTTTGTGCTGAAATTATAGATCACACACTTTCTGTGATTCTTTCACTTCCAGAATATCCCATCTTAAATTATTTAATCTTGAACTTCTTTTCTACCATATTGAGCTGGTAAGCCTCCAATGCATCAGTGTGATTTTTCACACTGAAAACATTTTTTCTCTGCTGCAGCAAAGTACATTGGAGGATATCTTCAGGAAACAAAACACAAATATTCTTACCCCTTATTTTTGAAACTTTTCAAAAGTAAACTCTCCTCTGACTTTGGCTTGTTTTGTATACTTATTTATTCTTTTGAATCCTTTTTGAAATATTCATGCATTTTTATCTACATGTTATAATTTTTATCCCAAGAAAATTTTACATGACTATTTTACTGTCCCATCATTACCACAAGTAACAAATATTAATGTATTTTTTTAAGAAAATATGTACTGAGCAGCCACTTTATGCTCAGAACTATTTTAGGAATTTGAGATATATATCAGTGAATGAAATAGCCAAAAAGTACTGCCCTAATAAAGCTAAATTAAATTTGTGATAGAAACAGAATAATGCATAAACAAAATACACATTATATGTATTTGAATAGTGTATTTGATTCCTGGGGAAAATAATTCATAGCAAGTAAAGATGTAAAATATGGAGGTTAAAGGGGTATTAGTTTTAAATATTCTAATCATCGTAGGGATTACTCACAAGATAACATATCAGCAAATAATTGAGGAAGTTCAAATAATTAGCAGTAAACCCTGGAGAGCAAGAAATATAAACAAAGGGAAGTGTTGCAGCAAGTCAGGGACCCCGAACTGAGGGACCGATTGAAGCCATGGCAGAAGAACATAAATTGTGAAGATTTCATGGACATTTGTTAGTTCTCCAAATTAATACCTTTTTAATTTCTTATGCCTTTCTTTACTGAAATTTCTGAACGTAAATTGTGAAGATTTCATGGACATTTATCACTTCCCCAGTCAATACTCTTACAGTTTCCTATGCCTGTCTTTACTTTAATCTCTTACTCCTGTCATCTTTGTAAGTTGAGGACGTATGTTGCCTCAGGACCCTGTGATGATTGCATCAACTGAACAAATTGTTCGTAAAGTATGTGTGTTTGAGCAATATGAAATCTGGGCACCTTAAGAACAGGGTAACAGCGATTTTCAGGGAACAAGAGAGATAATCTTAAAGTCTGGCTGCTGGTGGGCTGGGCAGGACAGAGCCATATTTCTCTTATTACCAAAAACATGTAAAATAAATATCGTTGAATTCTTTCCCCAGTAAGGAATATTAATAATTAACAGCCCTGGGAAAAGAATGCATTCCCAGGGGCTGGGGGCTGTAAAATGGCCACCCTGGGAGTGTCTGCCTTATGCAGATGTAGATAGGGATGAAACACACCCTAGTCTCCTGCAGCACCCCCAGGATACCTAGGATTAGGAAATTCCAGCCTGGTGAATTCAGACCGGTTCTCTGCTCTTGAACCCTGTTAAAATGTTTATCAATGAGAATGCGTGCACAGCAGGACATGGAATTTCATTAGTGATTCTAGTTTCACCCTGACCTTGTGATCTTGCCCTGACCTTCTGCCTTGTGATCTTTTGTTTCCCTTAAAGCATGTGATCTCTGTGACCCACACCCTATTCATACACTCCCTCCCCTTTGAAAATTTCTAATAAAAACTTGCTGGTTTTACGGCTCAGGGGGCATCACAGAACCTGTCGACGTGTGATGTCTCCCCTGGACACCCAGCTTTAAAATTTCTCTCTTTTGTACTCTTTCCCTTTATTTCTCAGACAGGTTGACACTTAGGGAAAATAGAAAAGGACCCATGTTGAATTATCGGGGGCAGGTTCCCCTGATAGGAAGAATCAGTACAAAGATCATCAAGCAGTGTCATACCTAGAAAGTTAGAAGGAAATCAAGGAGGCAAGTGCAACTTGATAAGGATGAGCACATTAGAGTGTAATTAGTAATTATGTTGGGAAGACAATTAAAACTAAGTAAAATAGATCCTTAAAATTTATCAAAAAGACTTTGGCTTTACTCTAGATAAAATAATGATAATCGTTAAGAATTGACTATGGAGACCAACAATCTGACCAAGTTGAACAGTTAAAAAATTATTTAATGAATAAAAGAACAAGATATTATTAGACTGTACTTTGACAGTAGCAGTAGAGATATGCAAAAGCAGCCACACTTAAATGTGAATTTTTAATGGCCATCGATTCAGAGGGTGCAAGCTTCAAGACTTCACTCCTAACATATGGTGATGAACCTGCTGGTGCACAGGAGTCAAGAATTGAGGTATGGGAACTACTGCTTGCATTTCAGATGATGTGCAGACACACCTAGATGTCCTGGCAGATGTTTGTTGCAAGGGTAGAGTATTCATGGAGAATACCTGCTAGAGCAGTGCAAAAGGGAAATATGGGTTTGGGGCCCCCACACAGATTCCCCACTGAGGTAATGCCTAGTGGAGTTGTGAGAAGAGGGTCACCATCCTGAAGACTCCAGAATGGTAAATCCACTGACAGCTTGAACTGTACTGGAAAAGTCACAGGCACTAAATGCCAGCTCATGAAAGCAGCCAGGAGTGGGGCTGTACCCTGCAAAGTCATAGGGGTAGAGCTGTCCTAGGCCATCTGAGCCCACCTCTTGCATCGGCAAGACCAGGATGTGAGACATGAAGTCAAAGAACATCATTTTGGAGCTTAAGATTTGACTACACTGCTAGATTTCAGATTTGCATTTGTTTTGGCCAATTTATCTCACTGGGACCAGTGTATTTACCCAATGCCTGCAACATCATTGTAACTGGGAAGTAACTAAATTGCTTGTGATTTTACAGTCTAATAGGTAGAAGGGACTTGCCTTGTCTCAGATGAGACTTTGGACTGTGGACTTTTGGGTTAGTGTTGTAATGAGTCAAGAGTTTGGGTGACTGTTAGGAAGGCATAATTAGTTTTGAAATGTGAAAGGGACGAGATTTGAGAGGGCCCAGGGACAGAATGATATGGTTAAAGTTTATGTTTCCATCCAAATTTCATCTTTAATTGTAATCCCCATAATCTGCATAATCCCCACATGTCAAGGGAGAGACCAGGTGGAGGTAACTGAATCATGGAGCAGTTTCACTCATGCCATCCTCATGATAGTGAGTAATTTCTAATGAGATTTTATGGTTTTATAAGGGGCTCTTCCTGACTTCACTTGGCACTTCTCCTTCCTGCTGCCTTATTAAGAAGGTGACTTTCTTCCTCTTTGCCTTCCGCCATGATTGTAAGTTTCCTGAGGCCTCCCAGCCATGCTGAACTGTGAGTCAATGAGAGCTCTTTCCTTTATGAATTACCCAGTCTCATGCAGTGCTTTGTAGTAGTATAAAAATGGACTAATACAGAGGGAGAAGAAGAAAAAGTAGAGAGATATGAGAGGGAGATATCAACACATAGATGTCTAGAGAAAAATTCTTGCTATCCTCTATTCAATCAGGACTACAGGTTCTTATGCAAGAGCTCGTCCATATTTATCATAGTTCTTATTACAATCTAGCATACTTAGTTTTTTATTTTCTTAAATTATTTAATGACCTATGATCAGCTGGTGTCTTTTTGAAGGTATTATAGACATTCAATAATAACTTGTTGATTAAATGATTCATTGAATAAATAATAGTTCAACTGAATAGCTCATTAAATAATACTAATAGCTTGGCATGGTGGAGCATGGTAGTCCCAGCTACTCAGGAGGATGAGGTGGGAGTATCACTTGAGACTGGGAGGTGGAGGTTGCAGAGAGCTGAGATTGTGCCAGTGCACTCCAGCCTGGGAGAGAGAATGAGACTCCATCTCAAAAAATAAATGAGTGAATGAATTAATGAATAAATAAATAAATAAATTCTGAGAAAATTGATCTCAAGTAAAAATAATTTTTACTAAAAACAAATTTGAAAATAATGACCTAAAAATATTTGTATGATCCTCTCTAATGATACACTGGAGTTTGGGAAAAGATCAGGTGAAGTAAGAATGGAGAAGTCATTGAACTTTTAAATGCCCACAGCCAAGGAATATTATTAGGATACAACAATGAATCAGCTCCCATGAAATTATAGCCATAAATCACACTAATATTATGAAGATGAATTCTAGTTAAAAGGATTTGATCCATTTGAAAACTTCTTAATGAAAATAGTTACAGAAAATGCAATTGAATTTTGTATAAAAAATAAAAGTCTGTCACTCCTCAGTGACTCCCCATTACAAGGATAAAACCTGTGATTTTTTAATGGTTCAAAGCAACAGGATCAAGATAAGGAAAACAGACTATGAATGTTATAGTGGGAGTGCAGGCTTAGTTGGGTTCAATTCCCAGCTTTTCCACTTACTAGCAACATGACCAAAGACAATGTTGTGTATTTATATCTTTATGCTTAAAGTGGTGAAGATAAAAGTACACATGTTATAGATTTACTTTTTAAATGAAATGAATTAGATATTTTGGGAAACATGTGCCAAATGTTAAATCCTGCATGTGTTTAATATCTCACAATACTGACTCAAAATCACTACTGAGGTATAGGAATTTAAAGACTCCTTTATTTTCTTTCTTTCTTTTGTGTTATAAAGTAACTGGGATTATAGCAAACAGGTTATATTGAGAGAATCTCTACTTTTATATTTTACAATTACAGTGTGACTCTGAATATGCAAAAATAAAATTTTGGCTTGGAAAACATGTTAATAAGGAAGGAAGTTGGTAGGATAAAATTATAATATAGTCTTTTTAAAATTTCTTTTGAGACTATGTGACAAATATGCTGTCATACATCTTGATATGTAGTAAGCTGCTCTATGGTCAATTTGGGTTACAACACCGAGCTCTGTTTAACTTACTATAGAAGAGTAAGGTTGTTGAACTGTTAGGGCCAACATATTATTTCAACTTTTGCTCTTAGACTTTTCACACCAAATTTCTACTTTGTTGAAGTTTAAATTTGACATTTAAAAGGCAGATGCACTCCTGAGGGATTCACTGGTAAAAGCCATTAGTGAGTTTGCTGATATAAAATTTGCATGATAGCATAAATATTTTATAGAGTGTCTTTGGAAAATGTATGTATGTGTGTGTGTGTGTGTGTGTGTTTGAGAGAGAGAGAAAGAGAGAAAGAGAAAGAGTGAGAGGTTAGACAATAATGGTAAATTACATTACATAAGCCTTCCACATTACACTTTTTGATGTTTAATAAACAGAATCACAAAAACTGTATCCTCAGAGGCCTTGTTATACTATCACATGAGTGAATATCATGTCATAGGTTTTGGGAAGCCATATATAGATAAGTTTGGTGAAATTTTATTTATAAAACTGATAAAGTCATTTTACTTTTCTTTTCTGGAAACTTTGGCTGCCTATCAACTGTGGAGCCATAAGAATAACTCTTCACATGAGTTCTATATATATCACAACTATAAAAGATTAAGGTAAAGGTATTATATCCATATCTATATATCTATTTTATTTTGATCATTTGATGTTTAGAAATAAAGCAGAGGGGAAGAGAAGTATGCTGTTTGCAATAATAATTATAACTTCTGTAGTTAAATGTATAATGTAGTATTTTTTTAGCAGAAAAGATCTCTTGGCAGCTAATTTTGAAACTTTAAAAAGTCAAAATTAGACTTCTGACTTTGGAAAAAGTTGATATAGATTTATTTTTCTGGCTGCTACTATTACCTCCCCACCCACTTCTTCCACAAAGTACACCTAAATATCCTGAACATAATTTAACAAATGCAACCATGAAATGACTCCGAATAGGTATTATAGAACAGAAACATGGAATAATTGAAATAAAAACCTTGCTAGATGAGTTCGATAGGAGAATGGAGATGATGGCAGAGAACAGAATTAGTGAACTGGAAGACTTATCAGTAGTGTTTGCTCGATCTTAACAACACAGAGAAATTGACTTTGAAAATACACAGAGTCTAAATGATATGTGAAAGTGTAACAAAAGATTTAGCATCTATATCTTTGTGGTCTCAGAAGGAGAGTGAAAAATGAAAAGGCAGGACAAACATTTGAAGAAATAATATCTGAAAACACCCAAACTTGTTAAGACATGAACCCACATGTTTAAGAAGTTGAGCAAACCCAAAAGATGATTAAAAACAAACAAATGAAACCTTTAACAAGACAGACAAAAATTATACTTATAAAAACTATAGAAAAAAAGAAAAAACCTTTGGAAGAACCAGGGAGAAGCAACACATAATATTTAGAGGAATGCAAGTTCAAATGACAGCCTACTTCTCATCCAAAACCACTGAGACCAAAAGCAAATAGTGGAATACATTTTTAACCTTCAAATTAAGAGAATTGCCAGTAGTAAATCTTCTGTCAGGTGAAGCTAAAAACTAAGAAATTTTGCCACCACAGGATCTACCCTTAGGACACGCATGAAAGCATTTTCCTAATGGAAATTAAGTGATAACAAAAGAGTAGAAACTTCAGACAAGGATAAAACAAGGTATAACAATGTGGGTAAATATATAGACTAGCCTTCATTTTATGAGTTTCTTAATCAGATTTAATGGTGGAAACAGAATTTATATTATAACTCAATTGATATGGTGCTCAATGTATGTAGAGAAAATATTTAAGAAAATTGTGAATTTTGAAAATGGGAGATTTAAGTAGATCTAAATTAAAGTAAATTTTCTAAACATTGATATCAATAGGCTATGATAAGTGCATGCATAGAAACACTAGAACAAGCATTAAGAAAGCTATACAAACACTTAAACACACTAGCAAAGGTAAATCAAAACTAAAGTGGTAGAAAAAGCTATATCATCAAAATATATCATAGACTTAAGTGTAACATGTAAAGCTATACAAATTTTAGGGGAAAAATTAGAAGATCTTCGAAATCTAGGGCTAAGTCAAGAATTATTAGACTTACTACTCTCTACTCTTAGAGCATGCAAAAAAGAAATTTTCCAAACAGAAATAAAGTGAGAGCACAATCCTTAGTCTAATTTTCAAAAATAATAATAAATAATTATTTACTTTTTCATCAGTACACTTTTAAGTTTGGGTTATTTTTTATTATTTTGTATTCATTCCAAAAACAATGCCATGTTTCAAATTACCTCTCATTTCTCTATTGCTAAAACCATAATCCAAACTATGTTCTTATGTTTGGACTACATTGGCATGTCATCAGAACTGCCCTCTCAAGTATTTCCCCATAGAACCACAGGAGTGGATGTTGCTAAGTACAAATATGCTTATATCTCCCATTTATTTCTTATGTATATTTATTGGACACTTAGGATAAATCATATATTATTTGATAGAAGTTGTTTATTCCTCTGCTTACAATTCATTAGTTGCTTCTTAATCTACCTGCCTATAATTCAGTTATCCTATCATGGCCTTCAAGGTCCTGTATAACCTGCTAGGTCTCTAATCTCCTCAAATAATGTCTCTCAATCTTTACATATCCCTATTCACTATGACCAAAGAACAAGGGCCTTTTTTTTTTTTTTTGTCTTTCAGCATATCAAAGTAGTCCCAATCTTAGAGCCTTATCCCATCTTGTTCCTTGTCCATGGAGCAGTTTCACCTGAATGTTCGCCGGCAAGTTCTCATGCACTCATTTGAGACTTCCGCAGAGCAGCCTTCCTGGATTACAAAGTAAAAGCAATCCCTATAACATTAACCTATCTACTTGTATTCCACATATCAGTAAAATAAATTAAGTCACTAATTTGCATGATTCCTGAATCGTTTGTCATAGTTTGGCAATCTTTTGACAGAAAGTCAATCATGTTCACCACTTTTCACCAGTACTTAAACACGGTAGAAAAAATTAAGTAAATTTTGATTGATTAATAGCCTCATTTATTAATCTTGGTTTTAAATCCAATGATGTTTGATATTAATAGTCAAACACTCTTTTTAAAACTTTGTTGTCCTTAGTATGTCTTAATCTATAACTTTATTTTCAGCCTGTGCATTGTCCCTTTTTTGTGCCTTTTTGAATATGCCATTATAGTTAAACCTCATTAATTTGAAAATTTAATCTGATTTTGTCATTTGTTCAAATAATTAGACCCATTCAAGTTTTGGAAAAATGTATGCCATCCTTTTTAGTTACATTTATCATTTTTATCTCTTATTTTACTTTTTTCTCTACCTTTAAATGGGTTTGCTTTGCCAGGTTAGCTTTCATTCTTTTTTCTTAATTTGGAAAGTTTCTGACATCTTTTCATTATTATAATGGCAAACTTCTGGCTATTATCAATTATACTTAAATTTGTATTTTTTGTTACCTTAACAGCATTAAAATAGTTTTTTAATATTCTGTAATAAATAATACTGTAATAATAAAAAAGTAAGCAATACATTTATAATCTGTAATAATTGGAAAATAAATAGAAAATAGTGTCTGAAGAATACAATTAATTTTATAAAAATTTTGTCTTTGATATTTATTATTGTATATGTTATTTTCTCTATGACCTAGAGAATCTGTGTTTTCATATCTAAGATATAAGATATCTACACTGGCATCCTCTATTTCCTGCACTAATTTTACTAGAGAAATGTGCATATAAATACATAATTATATTTATATATATGAGAATGTGTAGGATGAAATATATGTGTATCTGTGTATATATGTGTATATATGTATTTCTTTCTACCTTAGAAAATATAATCTGCACCATTTATGAGAGTGCTTTTTTCCTTATAAATTTGCCATAGTACATTATACACATTTTTATCTGAAGTGATTTGTTATTTTATACAAAGTATATATTAGTCCTAAATTGTGCTTACTATAAGACATAACAAAGGAACTGGCATAGAATTACGTTTTAGTCTTACAAATTTTTTATTGATATGATTGTTATATGTTGATAATATATATATAAATGACAAAAAGAAAAACTTCTATCTGGAATGTAGAAATCACATACAAATCAATAAGAAATAGGCAAACAACCCAAAAGAAGGGAACATAACTGGGATAGATACTTTAAATAGGAGGATTACAAGAGAACAATGCATATATTGACAAAGCCCTCAGTACCATTACTTACCAGGGAAATGTAAATTGAAACCACTATGTGATATCGTTGAAATCTCAAATATATTGAGAATAGAAAATATTGACATGGATTTGCTCTACCTGGGCCTCCTGTTCATTGCCTGTGGATGTGGAAATTTCCAACTAGAAATATTGACACTACCAACTTCAACCAAGTATAGGTGTACAGTATACAAAATTTTCATTACTACTTATAGATCCCTGATAAATGGGTTCCCGTGTCCATGAAACAAACAAGCAAACCAAACTATGCAGCTATTCACAGCAGTTTATTTATAACCCCAAAATTTAAAAATGACCCCAATGTTTTTTAGTCTTAGAATGAATTCATAAATTATGGTGCATTTCTTGATGCAACAACATGATGAATCCTACAAATACAATGATAGTGAAAAGCAGTTAGACACAAGAGATTAATATACTATCTAATTCCATTTACATGGCATTCAAGAATTGGTAAAATCACAGCAGAGTGATACATATTAGAATAGTAATTACCTCTGGGACTGATATTAACTTAGAAAGGACATAAGAAATCCTCCTAGGCTGCTGGCAGTGTTGTATATTTTGAACTGAGTAATGGTTACACAGTATTCATATGTGTAAAATTAATTGAGTTGTGTAGTTGATATCTTCACTTTTGTATATATAAATTACACTTCAACATTAAAAAATCCAATGCAAAATGTCTTTTCTTTAAATAATTGTAAATCAGGAATACATGGGTAAAGCAGATAATTACATTAAATATGGGTAGCTATGAATGGCTCCTGTACATATGCATAAGTTGTACATTTTTCAACTTTTTTATGGCATATTTGAAACCTAAATGTTGTGTACATTACTAACATGCTCATTTTTCACTGATGTAGAGCATTTGCATATGCAATTATATTATATTACATATAATTATAAAAGTGATAAGAATTTGTGCAGAATTTATGTTTATTTTAAAATTTAAAATCATACAAATCATAGGTTTGAATATAAATAATGAATATAATGTTTGCTTTCTATGAAAAAAAGTACATCATTAGAAATAGATAAACAAGTATCACTATTAGAAGGGAAGTAACCCCTAATTATGAAACATTACACTCTATTGCCTTGTGCACTAGGTTGTAGGAAATATTTTTATACAAAATATATTCCTGATGATGGCAAATTCATAAAAAGGAAAAAGAATAAGAGCATCTGATGGAAAAAGCAATAATTAATTTATAATTGTTCTAAGTAAAGACTAACAGAAAGAAAATCACAGCAGAAATTTTAGGAAAAATAATATCAACAAGGTACTAAATATATGAAAAAATAGTTTATCATAAAATATTTAAATGTTTTTCATCCATCTGTAACTCCCTAGTTAATGTTATTATCTTTACCAAATTAAATTTTCTTAAAATATGTTTTATATTGTTAGTTATTAGCTATTTACTTCTATCTGATGAGTAGTAGCTGTTTTACTAGATTTAGTTTTTAATTTTTAATTTTTATATGTACATAGATGGTGTCTGTATTAGTCTGTTTTCAGGTTGCTGATAAAGACATACCCGAGACTGGGAAGAAAAATAGGTTTAATTCAACTTACAGTTCCACATGGAAGGGGAGGCCTCAGAATCATGGCAGGAGGTGAATCAAGGCACTTCTTACATGGTGATGGCAAAATAATATGAGGAAGAAGCAAAAGTGAAAACCCCTGATTATCCCATCAGATATTATGAGACTTATCATGAGAATAGCACTAAAAAGACCAGTGCCCATGATTTAATTACCTCCCCCTGGATTCCTCCCACAGCATGTGGGAATTCTGGGAGATACAATTCAAGTTGAGATTTGGGTTGGGACACAGCCAAACCATATCATTCCACCCCTGACTCCTCCAAATCTCGTGTCCTCATATTTTCAAAGCAGTCACGCCTTCCCAACAGTCCCTGAAAGTCTTATCTCATTTCAGCGTTAGCCCAAAAGTCAACAGCCCAAAATCTCATCTGAGACAAGGCAAGTCCCTTCTGCCTATGAGCCTGTAAAATCAAAAGCAAGCTAGGTACTTCCTAGATGCAATAGGGGTACAGGTATTGGGTAAAAAAAAAACCTTTCCAAATGAGAAAAATTACTCAAAACAAAGGGGTTAAGGGTCTATGCAAGTCTGAAATCCAGCGGGGCAGTCAAATTTTAAAGCTCCAAAATGATCTCCTTTGACTCCAGGTCTCACATCCAGGTCATACTCATGCAAGAAGTGGGTATCCATGGTCTTGGGCAGCACTACCCCTGTGCTTTGCAGGATACAGCCTCCCTCCCAGCTGCTCTCACAGGCTGGCATTGAGTGCCTGCAGCTTTTCCAGGTGCATGGTGCAAGCTATTGGTGGATCTACCATTCTGGGGTCTGGAGGACGGTGACCCTCTTCTCACAGTTCCACTAGGCGGTGGTGCAGTGGGGACTCTATGTGGGGACTCCAACCCCACATTTCCCTTCTGAATTGCCCAAGCAGAGGTATTCCATGAGGACCCTGCCCCTGCAGCAAACTTTTGCCTGGGCATTCAGGCATTTCCATACATTGTCTGAAATCTAGGTGGAGATTCCCAAACCTCAGTTCTTGACTTCTGTGCACCTGCAGGCTCAACACCATATGGGAGCTGCCAAGTCTTCAGGCTTCCATGCTCTGAAGCCATAGCCCGAGCTATAAGTTGTCCCCTTTCTGCCATGACTGGAGTGGCTGGGACGTGTGCCATCAAGTTCCTAGGCTGCACACAGTACCAGCGACCTGGGATGCAGGCTGCAAAACCACTTTTTCCTCCTGGACCTCCAGGCCTGTTATAGGAGGGACTGCCATGAAGGTCTCTGATATGGCCCGGAAACATCTTCCTCATGTTCTTGGGGATTAACATTAGGCTTCTTGCTACTTGTGCAAATTTTTGTAGCCAACTTGAATTTCTCTCCAGAAAATGAGTTTTCTATCACATAGTCAGGCTGCAAATTTTCCAAACTGTTATGCTCTGCTTCCATTGTGAAACTGAATGCTTTAAACAGAACCCAAGTGACCTCTTGAATGCTTTTCTGCTTAGAAATTTCCTCCACCAGATGCCCTAAATCATCTTTCTCAAGTTCAAAGTTTCACAAATATCTAGGGCAGGCGCAAAATGCCACCAGTCTCTTCTAAAACATAACAAGAGTCACTTTTACTCCAGTTCCCAATAAGTTTCTTATTTCCATCTGAAACCACCTAAGCTTAGAGTTTATTGTCCATATCACTATCAGTATTTTGGGCAAAGCCATTCAACAAGTCTCTATGAAGTTTCACACTTTCCCACGTTTTCCTGCCTTCTTCAAGTCCTCCAAACAGTTCCAACCTATGCCTGTTACCCAGTTCCAAAGTTGCTTCCACATTTTGGGGTATCTTTTCAGCAGTCCCCTACTCTACTGGTACCAATTTGCTGTACTATTCTGTTTTTACATTGCTGATAAAGACATACCTGAGACTGGGAAGAAAAAGAGGTTTAATGGAACTTACAGTTCCACATGGCTGGGTAGACATCAGAATCATGGTGAGAGGCAAAAGGCATTTCTTACATGGTGGAGGCAAGAAAAAATGAGGAAGAAGCAAAAGTGGAAACCCCTGATAAACCCATCAGATCACATGAGACTCAACAACTATCACAAGAAGAGCAGAGGAAAGACGGGACTCCATGATTCAATTACCTCTCCCTGCATCCCTCTCATGACACATGGCAATTCTGAGAGATAAAATTCAAGTTGAGATTTGGTGGGGACACAGCCAAACTATATCAATATCTATATTTATGGAGTACATGGAATATTTTGATACAGGCATACAATGTGTAATACTCACATCAGGTTAAAGGGGGTATCAGTCACTTCAAGCCTTTTTCATTTCTTTGTACCACGAACATTTTGATTCCACTATTTTAGTTATTTTAAAATATACAGTAAATTATTGTTGATTGTAGTCACCATTTGTGCTATCAAATACTAGATCCTATTCATTCTTTGAAGACCTGATTTGGTTTAAAAAATATATTTCTTTTCTAGAGCAATATTACAAAATATTCTGAATTTCAAATTATTTCAAAATGCTTTTTTTAAGAAGTTAGCATTCGATGCTATTGAATACAAGGCATTGCATATAAAAAATGCAAAAAAAAAGTTTAAATAGCTCTGTGACTATAGGTTGTTAGAGTATTTGTTCTGTTTCTCTTTCATTCTGCCCCATTTTACACAGAAAATGTGAAATTCTTATGATTGCCTGTACAGAAGGTAGCTCTTTGACTTCTCTATATTCAGTCATTCTACTCAAGCTTTTGCTGTTCGCTTGCTCCTCCTCAAGCAGGTCCTGTGCTCTCATACCTCAAAGACTTAGACTGCTGTGCCTTTGTTGTAGACCATTCTGCCTCTGCCGTACCGTAACCAGTTTCTTCACTGCTTTCATGCCTTTTCTTTAATTGCTCTTTCCTAATGAGGCTCACCTAAGGGCATCACCACCCACTCCCAACATAATTCTGACTCCCTTTAGCCTGCTCTTCTTTTTCTATTCCATATTTCTCCTGTCATATAATCAACATTTTTTCTGCATTTATTTTGCTATTGTTTATTATCACCCCTCAACACAGAAGAATAGGAGTTTCATGTGGGAAAGAATCTGTGATAGATTTCAAGCATCTAGAGTATAGTAGGTGCTCAGTAAATATTTGTTGTTTATTGAAAATAAATGGAGAGAAATAGGATCTATAGAAAATTTTCTAATTTGAATCAATAAGCACTTCAAGAAATTACTACTTTGAGGGACCAATCAAAATTTTAAAACATCTTTTATATATTATATATAAAACATATTATATATAAATTATAATTATTAATATATTGTAATTATATTGTATTATAATATGTTACAAAATATAAATATAATGCAATATAATTATAAAAATAATATAATATAATTATAATATAAATATAAACATATAATATATGACAATATAATTATAATATTATATTATAATATATATTATTCTATATTATAATTATTTATATATTAATAATTTATATATTATACATTATTGTATTGCATACTATATAATTATAAAGTATATATTATATTATTATATATAGTGTTATTATTTATATAATAAAAGTGTACACATAATATATAATATATTATGAATGTTATAATTAATATTAAATATATATATACACAAACAAATTTTCATCCCCTTTTCCAAATACATACAATTTTATATAGTTCTCCTGGATAATTCAATATAGTTCTGAGCTTTGGCAAGCAAAAATGCTACAGTTTTTACTGTTTAAACAATATTTAAAAACTTAGAGTCAATTCATTGAATGATGCCAGAGTTTAACATCCAGACACCAGTTTTATATAAATTACATTGCTCTTCATAAAAGGAAAATCATGTGAATTAAGAGTCTGCCATAATTACCTAGGTTATACCTTCTAGTCCATTTTTTTTTACTTATGGTGTTCATTTTATGTGCCACTCATAATAGACTTTGCAGATCATCCAGAATCTAGGAAAAAATTTTTCCAGACTCAGATTACTTACTTCAGCTAAAGAGAGGCATAGTATTACAGTACTCAGATTTGAAATAACATACACATAAGATGTATAAGAGTCAGAATAGTAGAATCTATCTATCCATTTCTACAATCTATGTCTTCTATCTATAGATATAAATTATATCAATTTTTAAGTTACACATACATACAGAGCATGTAATAATGTAAGCAGATTAGTCAAGACAAGAAGATAGTTTTATATGCCCATTTAGGTGTTGAGCAGGTAGGTAAATTAATTTTTTGATGGATATAGATAAGCAGAAAATTAGATCAACTCTTGAAGGTTAAAATAGAATGTTGTGAGTGAGTAAAAGTACTCAAATCAGTTAGTTTTATCAAGTTAAAATTGAAAAGTTGATTGAATCCTTGCATTAAAATGACCTATGTTTGATATTTCTCTTTTGGAAATACAGCCTTTGATAAATGAAAGTGTAAGACATCAATAGTGTTAAGAAGTAGAGCAAAGGGTTCTGTGAACACTCAAAAGTAAAAGATTGAGTTACGCTAGCAAATGTCATTTGGTCAGATAGCTCTTTGTTTCTTCACAACGTAAAGTCATTCAGTTAGTCCTGAAACCAAATTGTACACATTCAGGTCACAATGAGTGACTGCAGTACCACCAAGAGAAAACAAGCTGAGATTCATTGAAATCATATGTGTGGCAGGGACCGCCACAGGTCTTTTGAGACAGTTACATCTCAGTTGGAAATTTTCTAAGCGCCTCAGCCAGGAAGAAAAAATCAAATCTGCCCTGAGTAAAGGTGGACATTTCAGTCACTTATTTGAATTTTTTTTTTTTTTTTTTTTTTCTGAGACAGTGTCTCGCTCTGTAGCCCAGGTTGGAGTGCAGTGGCGCGATCTTGGCTCACTGCAAGCTCTGCTTCCTGGGTTCAGGCCATTCTCCTGCCTCAGCCTCCTGAGTAGCTGGGACTACAGGCGCCCACCCCCACGCCCGGCTAATTTTTTGTATTTTTAGTAGATACGAGGTTTCATCTTGTTGGCCAGGATGGTCTCGATCTCCTGACTTCGTGATCTACCCGCCTCGGCCTCCCAAAGTGCTGGGATTACAGGGGTGAGCCACCGTACCTGGCCACTTATTTGAATTCTTAGACACCCTAATAAGTCTAATCAGATTTGTTTTTTCTCTCTGATGATTGAAGCCAGACAATCTGCATGGGAATAATGTGGGTGCTCGTTTAAAAAGTACATTAATGGACCCCATCAAAATCTCACTGTATCCAAATTTCTCTCCTCTAAATAAATGTATCTACTTGCAAGTAAATATTGCAAGTAATATGTGTATAATCCTTTAAAGAATCACTGAAATAAACTATAAAAGTTATTGAGAAACCTCCTATGTTTACATTAACAGATAAATGAAATGTTTGACTGAAGATCTTGGAAATAATCTAAGTTACTTTATTTTGAGTTACTTTGCCCATCATGACATTCCTCAGAATCCTCTCTATACTTTAAATAAGCCTTCAAAGATTCTTTTTCTACAGTGTTACTTGTATAAAAAGAATCTGGAGTTCCTGTAATCTCTATGAAATCTTATTGGTCCAGGAATGGGTGCCTGACCGAAAGAGAGTGGACTGTATTTGTCCAATGGCCTAAGAACTGGCCCTAAGATCTTATAGTCCTCTAGAAATATTGCATGCTAGATATCTAAGTTGTCAAAGTGGATCCCCATTCAAGGCATTCAAACTCAAGCTGTGGAATGCCAATTAGAAGGAAATGTCAGAGCAAAAGAAGAACACACAGAGAAAAATTGAGTGCAACACTAGAATCATGTAGATCAGTTGTCTATGCATAAATCTCTTCAATCACTGGGGCAACTATTGAGTCATAAAGAATTTTGTTATATTCCCGTTAACTTTGAGAACATTGACGTAACTGCTAATATAGATGCGTGCATTTTTGATACCAGCTTTCATCTAGATTATATTTTGTCCCTTAAAATTGAGTTTAAATTATACTGATAAGCATATACGGAAGAAATGGAGAAAATTTCTTTTAACCTAAACAATAACAATTTTTACAAAATAATTCACATTGTAAGGGGTACATTTTAATTGCCAATGCAGATACTTATTTACTGTTTATTATGACGTAATATATGCTAAAGAAGTGAGAAGGTATATTTAATAACTTTTCAGTCATTCTCTACTCTAATTGTGTTTATGTGAATATGTATTTTGTGGAATGTATACCATCCATGTGAAACACCTGCAGTACTTGGAGTTTCTCATGAGTTTTGGTGAGTGACAGTCCAAACTTCATGAGGTTAACACCAATATGTTGGAAATTTAATAATCAGAGAATGCCAGAATCTTCACCTGACTACCTGGCCCTGGAAACAGTATGCATAATAATCTTTTTTTTTTTTTTTTTTTTGCATAAGGTATTTGCAACCATCTTACTCTGTATTGATTTATTTGGCAGAATTAATGATTTCATCATCCTACAGAACATCATACTGGCAAAAACTTAAATATAGAAAAAAATCAGTACGGTATATAATATGACTCAATAGGATCTGTGATACAGTGCAAGAAATAAATCTCAAAGGAAAATAGGAACCTGTTTATTTAACAAAACTACTGAAGTTCTGACAGTCTATGGCTTTAGTTCTCTACCTTTCGGAATAAAATTCACATTGCTTCCATTTTGCATGCTACACTAAATAAAGAGGGCAGTCATTTGTGGATTTATTGAAATTTTAAAAAGCATATGTCTAAGGTGTATACCGCAGACACATTTACCAGGTGACACAGGACAGATGAAAGTCTTGCAACTGTCCAAGCTATTATCCAAGAATTTCTGTCAATTGGACTTTATGAACCAGAGAAATCATTTGTTCTGTCTGTATTTGTGAAATATGCAATCTGTCCCAAACCACAAAAGAAAATCACATGGGGGGGGGGAGCAAGATGGCCGAATAGGAACAGCTCCAGTCTCCAACTCCCAGCGCGAGTGACACAGAAGACCGGTGATTTCTGCATTTTCAACTGAGGTACTGGGTTCATCTCACTGGGGAGTGCCAGATGATAGGTGCTGGTCAGCTGCTGCAGCCCGACCAGCGAGAGCTGAAGCAGGGCGAGGCATTGCCTCACCTGAGAAGCGAAAGGGGGAAGGGAATCCCTTTTCCTAGCCAGGGGAATTGAGACACACAACACCTGGAAAATCGGGAAACTCCCACCCCAATACTGCGCTTTAAGCAAACAGGCACACCAGGAGATCATATCCCACACCTGGCCGGGAGGGTCCCACACCCACGGAGCCTCCCTCATTGCTAGCACAGCAGTCTGTGATCTACCGGCAAGGCAGCAGCGATGCTGCGGGAGGGGCGCCCGCCATTGCTGAGGCTTAAGTAGGTAAACAAAGCTGCTGGGAAGCTCGAACTGGGTGGAGTTCACAGCAGCTCAAGGAAACCTGCCTGTCTCTGTAGACTCCACCTCTGGGGACAGGGCACAGTAAAAATAACAATCGCAGCAGAAACCTCTGCAGACGCAAACGACTCTGTCTGACAGGTTTGAAGAGAGCAGTGGATCTCCCAACACAGAGGTTGAGATCTGAGAAGGGACAGACTCCCTGCTCAAGTGGGTCCCTGACCCCTGAGTAGCCTAACTGGGAGACATCCCCCATTAGGGGCAGTCTGACACCCCACACCTCACAGGATGGAGTACACCCCTGAGAGGAAGCTTCCAAAGCAAGAATCAGACAGGTACACTCGCTGTTCAGAAATATTCTATCTTCTGCAGCCTCTGCTGCTGATACCCAGGCAAACAGGGTCTGGAGTGGACCTCAAGCAATCTCCAACAGACCTACAGCTGAGGGTCCTGACTGTTAGAAGGAAAACTATCAAACAGGAAGGACACCTACACCAAAACCCCATCAGTACATCACCATCATCAAAGACCAGAGGCAGATAAAACCACAAAGATGGGGAAAAAGCAGGGCAGAAAAGCTGGAAATTCAAAAAATAAGAGCGCATCTCCCCTGGCAAAGGAGCACAGCTCATCGCCAGCAATGGATCAAAGCTGGACGGAGAATGACTTTGATGAGATGAGAGAAGAAGGCTTCAGTCCATCAAATTTCTCAGAGCTAAAGGAGGAATTACGTACCCAGAGCAAAGAAACTAAAAATCTTGAAAAAAAAGTGGAAGAATTGATGGCTAGAGTAATTAATGCAGAGAAGGTCATAAATGAAATGAAAGAGATGAAAACCATGACACGAGAAATACGAGACAAATGCACAAGCTTCAGTAACCGACTCGATCAACTGGAAGAACGAGTATCAGCGATTGAGGATCAAATGAATGAAATGAAGCGAGAAGAGAAACCAAAAGAAAAAAGAAGAAAAAGAAATGAACAAAGCCTGCAAGAAGTATGGGATTATGTAAAAAGACCAAATCTACCTCTGATTGGGGTGCCTGAAAGTGAGGGGGAAAATGGAACCAAGTTGGAAAACACTCTTCAGGATATCATCCAGGAGAACTTCCCCAACCTAGTAAGGCAGGCCAACATTCAAATCCAGGAAATACAGAGATCGCCACAAAGATATTCCTCGAGTAGAGCAACTCCAAGACACATAATTGCCAGATTCACCAAAGTTGAAATGGAGGAAAAAATCTTAAGGGCAGCCACAGAGAAAGATCGGGTTACCCACAAAGGGAAGCCCATCAGACTAACAGCAGATCTCTTGGCAGAAACTCTACAAGCCAGAAGAGAGTGGGGGCCAATATTCAACATTCTTAAAGAAAAGAATTTTAAACCCAGAATTTCATATCCAGCCAAACTAAGTTTCATCAGTGAAGGAGAAATAAAATCCTTTACAGATAAGCAAATGCTTAGAGACTTTGTCACCACTAGGCCTGCCTTACAAGAGACCCTGAAGGAAGCACTCAACATGGAAAGGAATAACCGGTACCAGCCATTGCAAAAACATGCCAAACTGTAAAGACCATCGAGGCTAGGAAGAAACTGCATCAACTAACGAGCAAAATAACCAGTTAATATCATAATGGCAGGATCAAGTTCACACATAACAATCTTAACCTTAAATGTAAAGGGACTAAATGCTCCAATTAAAAGACACAGACTGGCAAACTGGATAAAGAGTCAAGACCCATCAGTCTGCTGTATTCAGGAGACACATCTCACATGCAGAGACATACATAGGCTCAAAATAAAGGGATGGAGGAAGATTTACCAAGCAAATGGAGAACAAAAAAAAGTGGGGGTTGCAATACTAGTCTCTGATAAAACAGACTTTAAACCATCAAAGATCAAAAGAGACAAAGAAGGCCATTACATAATGGTAAAGGGATCAAATCAACAAGAAGTGCTAACTATCCTAAATATATATGCACCCAATACAGGAGCACCCAGATTCATAAAGCAAGTCCTAAGAGACTTACAAAGAGACTTAGACTCCCATACAATAATAATGGGAGACTTCAACACTCCACTGTCAACATTACACAGATCAACGAGACAGAAAGTTAACAAGGATATCCAGGAATTGAACTCATCTCTGCAGCAAGCAGACCTAATAGACAGCTATAGAACTCTCCACCCCAAATCAACAGAATATACATTCTTCTCAGCACCACATCGTACTTACTCCAAAATTGACCACATATTTGGAAGTAAAGCACTCCTCAGCAAATGTACAAGAACAGAAATTATAACAAACTGTCTCTCAGACCACAGTGCAATCAAACTAGAACTCAGGACTAAGAAACTCAATCAAAACCACTCAACTACATGGAAACTGAACAACCTGCTCCTGAATGACTACTGGGTACATAACGAAATGAAGGCAGAAATAAAGATGTTCTTTGAAACCAATGAGAACAAAGATACAACATACCAGAATCTCTGGGACACATTTAAAGCAGTGTGTAGAGGGAAATTTATAGCACTAAATGCCCACAAGAGAAAGCAGGAAATATCTAAAATTGACACTCTAACATCGCAATTAAAAGAACTAGAGAAGTAAGAGCAAACACATTCGAAAGCTAGCAGAAGGCAAGAAATAACTAAGATCAGAGCAGAACTGAAGGAGATAGAGACACAAAAAACCCTCCAAAAAATCAATGAATCCAGGAGTTGGTTTTTTGAAAAGATCAACAAAATTGACAGACCTCTAGCAAGACTAATAAAGAATAAAAGAGAGAAGAATCAAATCGACGCAATTAAAAATGATAAAGGGGATATCACCACCGACCCCACAGAAATACAAACTACCATCAGAGAATACTATAAACACCTCTACGCAAATAAACTGGAAAATCTAGAAGAAATGGATAATTTCCTGGACGCTTACACTCTCCCAAGACTAAACCAGGAAGAAGTTGAATCCCTGAATAGACCAATAGCAGGCTCTGAAATTGAGGCAATAATTAATAGCCTACCAACCAAAAAAAGTCCAGGACCAGATGGATTCACAGCTGAATTCTACCAGAGGTACAAGGAGGAGTTGGTACCATTCCTTCTGAAACTATTCCAATCAATAGAAAAAGAGGGAATCCTCCCTAACTCATTTTATGAGGCCAACATCATCCTGATACCAAAGCCTGGCAGAGACACAACAAAAAAAGAGAAATTTAGACCAATATCCCTGATGAACATCAATGCAAAAATCCTCAATAAAATACTGGCAAACCGGATTCAGCAACACATCAAAAAGCTTATCCACCATGATCAAGTGGGCTTCATCCCTGGGATGCAAGGCTGGTTCAACATTAGCAAATCAATAAACATAATCCAGCATATAAACAGAACCAAAGACAAGAACCACATGATTATCTCAATAGATGCAGAAAAGGCTTTTGACAAAATTCAACAGCCCTTCATGCTAAAAACGCTCAATAAATTCGGTATTGATGGAATGCACCTCAAAATAATAAGAGCTATTTATGACAAACCCACAGCCAATATCATACTGAATGGGCAAAAACTGGAAAAATTCCCTTTGAAAACTGGCACAAGACAGGGATGCCCTCTCTCACCACTCCTATTCAACATAGTGTTGGAAGTTCTGGCTAGGGCAATTAGGCAAGAGAAAGAAATCAAGGGTATTCAGTTAGGAAAAGAAGAAATCAAATTGTCCCTGTTTGCAGATGACATGATTGTATATTGAGAAAACCCCATTGTCTCAGCCCAAAATCTCCTTAAGCTGATAAGCAACTTCAGCAAAGTCTCAGGATACAAAATTAATGTGCAAAAATCACAAGCATTCTTATACACCAGTAACAGACAAACAGAGAGCCAAATCAGGAATGAACTTCCATTCACAATTGCTTCAAAGAGAATCAAATACCTAGGAATCCAACTTACAAGGGATGTAAAGGACCTCTTCAAGGAGAACTACAAACCACTGCTCAGTGAAATAAAAGAGGACACAAACAAATGGAAGAACATACCATGCTCATGGATAGGAAGAATCAATATCGTGAAAATGGCCATACTGCCCAAGGTAATTTATAGATTCAATGTCATCCCCATCAAGCTACCAATGAGTTTCTTCACAGAATTGGAAAAAACTGCTTTAAAGTTCATATGGAACCAAAAAAGAGCCCGCATCTCCAAGACAATCCTAAGTCAAAAGAACAAAGCTGGAGGCATCATGCTACCTGACTTCAAACTATACTACAAGGCTACAGTAACCAAAACAGCATGGTACCGGTACCAAAACAGAGATATAGACCAATGGAACAGAACAGAGTCCTCAGAAATAATACCACACATCTACAGCCATCTGATCTTTGACAAACCTGAGAGAAACAAGAAATGGGGAAAGGATTCCCTATTTAATAAATGGTGCTGGGAAAATTGGCTAGCCATAAGTATAACGCTGAAACTGGATCCTTTCCTTACTCCTTATACGAAAATTAATTCAAGATGGATTAGAGACTTAAATGTTAGACCTAATACCATAAAAATCCTAGAGGAAAACCTAGGTAGTACCATTCAGGACATAGGCATGGGCAAAGACTTCATGTCTAAAACACCAGAAACAACAGCAGCAAAAGCCAAAATTGACAAATGGGATCTCATTAAACTAAAGAGCTTCTGCACAGCAAAAGAAACTACCATCTGAGTGAACAGGCAACCTACAGAATGGGAGAAAATTTTTGCAATCTACTCATCTGACAAAGGGCTAATATCCAGAACCTACAAAGAACTCAAACAAATTTACAAGAAAAAAACAAACAACCCCATCAAAAAGTGGGCAAAGGATATGAACAGACATTTCTCAAAAGAAGACATTCATACAGCCAACAGACACATGAAAAAATGCTCATCATCACTGGCCATCAGAGAAATGCAAATCAAAACCACAATGAGATACCATCTCACACCAGTTAGAATGGCGATCATTAAAAAGTCAGGAAACAACAGGTGATGGAGAGGATGTGGAGAAATAGGAACACTTTTACACTGTTGGTGGGATTGTAAACTAGTTCAACCATTATGGAAAACAGTATGGCGATTCCTCAAGGATCTAGAACTAGATGTACCATAGGACCCAGCCATCCCATTACTGGGTATATACCCAAAGGATTATAAATTATGCTGCTATAAAGACACATGCACATGTATGTTTATTGCGGCACTATTCACAATAGCAAAGACTTGGAATCAACCCAAATGTCCATCAGTGACAGACTGGATTAAGAAAATGTGGCACATATACACCATGGAATACTATGCAGCCATAAAAAAGGATGAGTTTGTGTCCTTTGTAGGGACATGGACGCAGCTGGAAACCATCATTCTTAGCAAACTATCAGAAGAACAGAAAACCAAACACCACATGTTCTCACTCATAGGTGGGAACTGATCAATGAGATCACTTGGACTCAGGAAGGGGAACATCACACACCAGGGCCTATCATGGGGAGGGGGCGGGGGGAGGGGGGAGGGATTGCATTGGGAGTTATACCTGATGTAAATGACGAGGTGATGGGTGCAGCACACCAACATGGCACAAGTATACATATGTAACAAACCTGCATGTTATGCACATGTACCCTACAACCTAAAGTATAATAATAATAAATAAATTTTTAAAAAAAGAATATGCATGAGACCTGGAATATCCAAAATACTATTGAATAACGTATTTAAAAATTGGCCAACTTAGTCATCTTATTTCAAGATTTAAAATAAAGCCATAATAATTCAGGCTTTATAGTATTTGTGTAAGTACTGGCAAATTAATCAGAAATAGACTCAGACTTCCAATGTCAATTAAAATTTGACGGAGCTAAGACAATTCTATGGGGAGAGTACAATCTTTTCAATATAGTATTGTATAGTGTGTAGTAGTCAAAAAAAAATAAATAAATAAAGCCTGACTCCCACCTCACATCATTCATACAATTTAATTTGAGATGGATTCATAGACCTAACAAATAAAAGCTGGAATTATAAAGCTTCTAGAAGAAAAATGAGAAAATATCTTGATCATCTTGGTGTTGGTAAAGATTTCTCAGACAAGGTACAAAGTGCTAACCATTAAAAAATGATAAATTCAACTTCATCAAAAATATTAAGAAAATGAAAAGGTAAGTCAAAGACCGGATTAGGCTAGGTATATATTTAACTTAGAATATGCCAAGCAGCTTTCCAAAATGATTGTTTAGTTTTGCATTTACATTAGCAATGTATGAGAGTTTTCATTTTATCACCTGTTCAGCAGAATTTTGTGTTTTTAATTTTAGCCATTCTAGTGGGTACAGAGATGTGTCTCATAGTAGTTTTAATTTGCATTTCCCCAATGAATGATGACACTGAACATCTTTCTTGTGAGCCTTGGTTATTTGCATATCAGAATTTTTAGTCAAGTGATTGTTTAGACGTTTTGCTCATTTTCCGTTGGGTTGCTTGGCTTTTTATTGAGTTGTAGGATTTTTTAACATATTCTACATGGCAATTCTAAGAATTTAAATTTCTGATCAAAGATTTAAACAATTTATAGTAACTTTTTAGCAACTTTTTCGTTTATACTAGGAACTTATATTTCAGGTTCCTTCTCTTGATTTGGATTTTGGAAGGCAAAATTTTCATCAGCCGAAATGTATTAGTTCTTTATTTCTTTTTGTTCTTACAATACCTTTGTATGGCTATTTCCTGACAATTTCCAATCATTTTGAAATGTCTTACATTTTCCTGTATCTGCAATAACAAAGTTAAGTTGACTAGAATAAAAGCTTTTGGATGGCTTTTTATGTTTCTTAGTTCAAGAGAGACACATTTGGTTTTTGAAAAATATTTGTGTTGAAGTCTAACACACATACAGAAAAGTGCAAAAAGTAGCAATGCACAGGTTGACCCATTGTTATAACCTGGACAGCCCTACGTACCCAGCACCCACAGTACAAATAGAAGACTACAGGTCCCCCAGTGGGCCTGCCTTGTGCCCTTTCTAAATCTCAGCCAGGATTACCTCTATCCTGACTTCTAATATCATAGATGGATTTTTGTCTGGTTTTGAACTTGTTATAAATGGGATTATACAGTATATATTCCTGTGTTCTTAGTGTCTCTTACACAATCCATATTTGTGAGATTCATGTATATAGTTGTTCATTCTCATTGCTATATTTGTTTGTACAGTTGAGTGACATGTGTGTATGTTTCGGTTTGAAGGTGTAATAAAAGGTCTTGCTATAAAAAAAAAAGAAAAAAAGAAAATCACAATAAACATCAGTAAGATTTTGAAATAAATCCTTGCTTTTTGGTAAGTAGTTTGTGAGAAACAACTCTCGGCTCGCTAATGGGCCCTAATATACCCTGAACGTCTGGATGTGAGCATAATACTTTATCCAAAGTGCCCATTAAAAACTCTAAAATACCTCTTCAACTTTGTTATAATATCTGCTGCTCCCAGAAGAATTTATTCCATTAATAAATGTAGGTATCACTTATGCGAGTTGACTTGAGGAGGTTCTGATTGCATTGTAATTTACATAAGAAAGTTTCAACTTCTCAGCATGCCATCACTTGGCTGCATTGCCAGCTCTCCCACATCCACACTCATGACATCATCAGAATTTCCCCAGTGACCTGTTGACTGACAAGAAATACATTTGATCCTGTTAAACACATGGAGCTACGAAGTATGGTAGTTATTAACTGGAAATAGACAGTTGTGATGGTAATTCTTACAGTTCAACTAATTTCTTTTTCCTCCCTCTCCCTTTAAACTATGGGCCATTTTAAGTTTTCCATGACATGGAAACTTGACTCCATGACAGAATTAGAAATTTTCAAGATTTATTAGGGGAAATTCTGAAGAGAATGAAGTGGGAGATAGCAACAGTAGGCAGGGAGAGCGTTCACATTGTAATACAGGTCTGACAGCTGTGAAAGTGAGAGGAGAAAATGTCTAGGAACAACTTCAGAGTGCAGATCAGCCAAAACTGTGGTTTCTTGAGACAAATTTTCCTGTAAGGGAGTTCCCTGTTAAGTAGAAATGGTCTGAACCTAGTACTCCCACCATGTTCAGAAAGTGAACCATGTTCACGTTTGAATGTGTTGCTAGAACCAAAGCAGTTAGGTTTGTCAGTCAACTCTCCTCACTGCGGTAGGTTCCGCTGAAAGAGATCTGAGCTGCATATTTCCATAAGCACCATACGTAAGCTCCTTTCAGAAGGATGAAGTTGGTAACTAATGAGAGCCAACATGGCTTACCTGCTTTAAACTTCAGTGTTTTTAAGCACATTATGCAAGATCTTTTCTTCACAGGTATCACATCACTCTTTTCTTATCTGAGCTATGACCATAGTGTAGATACTTGCCAAGGCTGTAACTAATTCTCTTTGTAACACTATTAACTCTCACCATTATATCCCCTCTGCGATTTTCAGCATTTGTGTGTTCTTGTTGGACAAAATTAAAGATCTTCAAATGCTGCCATGATGGCATTCTGACTTTCGAATTCTGCCGTGAGCTGATAGTTGGCTACCCTGGTATGTTTACTTTCTAGGGTTTCTATAACTTACAGTAGTAAACTTATTCCACAATGCTTCATTGTCCCTCATATCTCAATTGTTAGAACTATTGCATAAGTCAGTGAATCCTAATTTAGCTGGAACTCATCGCTATTTATTACAAGTAGGAGTCTCCACAATTGTGAAGATGCATCATGCAAAGTCATCAATACTCCAGATTTCCTCCAGCAATTATTTACTACTTTATCAGTAGTTTTGTTGACAAGTTATCTAATTCCAGAATATTTTACAGAATTGTTGTCTACTTTTTTAGATTGCTTCTAATACCAAATAGACCATCTCTTTTTGTTTAGATTCCCACAGAAACAGGACCTGAGACAAAAATTCAATTGCAAGTGTGTTATTTGGGAAGTGATGCCTGGAAATACTAGTAGGAGTGGAAAAGTGAAAGAAGAGAGATGTGTGCATTATCAAGCTAGTTACCCATACAGGCAACTAGAGCTTGATATTCCTAGGGAGTTAGGGGACAGTGTAGAATAAGGGCTGTCTAGTTATTCTACCATAGAAGTGAGGAAGCTGTAGTATTATCTACCAACTCTCTGTCTATAATTGTTCATTTGTAGGTCTACCATTGACTATACCACTTCAGCATTTTTGCCACTCATGTACTTAAAAAAAGTGGTTCTGTGACCAGAAAAACGACTTCAGGAAAAATATTACAAGAGTTCATATCATAAAGCTTTTGGTGTGCAAAAGTGAATGCTGATGAGAATGTTCTGAGAACCAATAGAACTGTCAACAGATTATGTTAAAAAATTTAAAAATAATGTCTGTAATACAGAAAAGAGAGCCAAAATAGCAAAAACTGAAATGCATGCATACTTCATCTATTCCAAACCTTGGAAACATTATGCTAAATAAAATAAGCCAGACACAAATGATAAATATATGATTCTGTTTACATGAAATACCTAGAATAGGCAAATTCATAGAAGCAGAATGTCTATTTGAAAGTACTTGAGGAAGGAATTGGCAGTTATTGCTTAAGGGGTAGAAAGTTTCTATTTTAGATTATTAAAAAAGCTGAAATAGATGGGGTGATGGAAACACAATATTGTGGACTTACTTAATGGCACTAAATGATACACATAAAAAGGCTAAGTTAGCATTTTTTTACTGTTATATATATTATAAGAAAAAGTCAATATAAAGTTCATGACCAGCCTGGCCAATATGGTGAAACCCTGTCTCTACTAAAAATACAAAAATTATCTGGGCATGGTGGTAGGGGCCTGTAGTCCTAGCTACTCAGGAGGCTGAGGCAGGAGAATGGCTTGAACCCAGGAGGCGGAGGTTGGAGTGAGCCGAGATCGTGCCACTGCACTCCAGCCTGGGTGACAGAGCGAGACTCTGTCTCAAAATAAATAACTTAACTAATTAAAACAAATAAATAAAAATAAAATAAAAAATAAATTAAAAAAGAAAAAACATGATAAAGGTCATCAGCACAACTCAAAGGACAGGAAAACATAAATGGCAAAGTTATTTATAAAAACAACCTCAAAGTCATTAGCACCCAGGACATTTCAATTTCAAAAAAAAAGTAAGATATGTAAAAATAACTATAATCTTACTTAGTAAAATTTAATTAACATAAAATTTAAGAATATTTCATGTACTTAAAATATTAGCATTTAAAAAGACAAAGAGTACATCTTGTGAATGAGGAAAAACAATTGGGATTTTCAAAATTTTTGGTGGTTATAAAATAATAATGTGACTTTTTATAAAGAGAAACAGACATCTCTAATAAAGGAAAACCTCAAATCTCATTTCCAAGTTTATACACAAGAAACTTATGCAAAGAGATATGCAAGGAGAAACTCGGAACTGTATTCTTTGCAAATTTGTTTCTGATAATGCAGACTGAAAACAACTTAAATATACACTAATATGGGACTCGATATTTTATTTTTGGTTCATTCAAACCATGGAACTATTAAAATGTGTTGAAGTGAATAAGCTTTGTAACTAAACCTCAGAAATATAATTAAGTAAAAATAGCCAGAATGATGAAAATCTTATTGCAATTATGGGAAAAATTAAATATTTTGAAAAATCATATAATTGATCAATAGGGTTATATATGTCAAAATTTTTAAAAAGTGACCAAAAATTAATTTTGACTTCAAAATAGAAATACAAAGGTTCAAAAGGGTCCTTTATACTGCAAATGTTGATTTTTAAAATAAAGAATTTAAAACAAATAGGATTACATATTAACATTCATTTAATCATGATTTTGGTTAATGCATGTTAATTTTACTTTACTTTTTTCTGAATGCTTGTCTTTTTTATAAAATAGATTATTATATTAATTATAGCCTATACTTTTAATCAGAATTAATAAACACGATTTTCTATTAGTTTATTATGACTTCAATTGCATTGCCTATGCATAATTTTATTTTTAACTTTTCTGTTTCATTATCTTTTAATTAATAATTAACATATGGAGTTGTAAAATTATCATCTCAAAGTCTTTTAACATAGTTTTAAAAGATTTTTTACTTCAAATCCTATATAATTATTTTTACTTTCATCTTATATATCTTATTATTAGTTTGTTAATATTTTTTTCCACGTTTCTTCTGTTAGTGAAACTGTCTTTTATTTGCTTGTGATAGGCAAAGAAGATGGGCATGTCTTCATGTCTTCTTGAGATTTGTGCAATATTTGTAGGGCTCAGAAATTGTCACTGTTCCTGACAGCATGATGAGAGAGGTATATGCTGTATAATCTGTGCCTAACATGGGTATGTGTCTAATACTTGTGGTACTTTCTTTCTTTTTCTTTACTTTTCTTTTCTTTTCTTCTTTTATTTTTCCTCTTTCCTTTCTCTTTTTCTTTTTTTTTCTCTTTTTTCTTTTTTTTTTTTTTTGGTAGAGATGGGGTTTCACCATGTTGCCTAGGCTGGTCTTTAAGTCCTGAGCTCAAGCGATCTACCTGCCTTGACCTCCCAAAGTGCTGGGATTACAGGTGTGAGCTACTGTGCGCAGCATTGACTGTGATACTGTTAAAATTTGTTTCAGTTAACAAGGAATACGTTCTTATTTAATTTACAGTATTGTTTACTATAAATGTTTAAGGATTTTTATCTCAACTATGAATAAGTAAAAGTGTCCACTTCTGCAGTTGACCCTTAAGCTGGTATTCATCTTTATCATCTCTTTCCCACACCATTCACTGTAGATTTGCTTACTCTCACACAGCCTTTTATGTAAATTAATTCACCTACAAGGTTGGATAACACAGCCCTGTGCCCTTGTTGCCAATGGTCTCTTCAATGGCCCTGTAACTTTTAACACTCAAATGGAAGTGCCAAGAGACACCCCAGAGAATAACAGGTTTCAGACACACTCCTCCCTATGTACATTGTTATCATGAGTGCAAGCTCCCCATAATTACCAGTCCTGACTCCTGCCATTGATAAATAACTCTTTTTTTATCCCTCCTTGAGCAGCAGCATGAGGAGTCCATGTGGCAGTTATTGCTTCACCACATTCTGAGCCGGCTGGAAGTACCACTGACTTCCCCAGGAATCAGGCTTTCCAACTCACCAGAGTATAAAACTGTGAAAATATAAAGCATAGAAACAATACTGCTAAGAAAAGCCATTTGTACTTTCTTCCAGCCCTTCCTTTTTAGACTTACATAATTTAACTCTGTGGGACACAGCGCCGTAAACTGGCCACTGATTCATTCAGAATGCTGCCTCTGAGGTGATGCCTCAGCTGAGTAATCCATAGACCATTCCAATATTCTATCAGAACAGCTCCTTCCAGTCATAGAGTATTTAATACTTCAAGTGATCTTTAGCTCACTAAGCACCTAATTGGCTGTGAAAAAATATTACTCTGAGTCAATACATGTAGGGTCCCATGTTATGAATTATTCATTAGGTTATTAGGGGTTGTGTTAGAAAAATGCAAAACTCTCAGATAGTGATACTGACAAGGAACGTATTAGGGAAATAAACTCATATCCAGATTATGCATAATTTCTGATAAGAATAAATAACTCATCCCTCCAGGGTAGAAGGGATTGATTGTAATCAATGTAGCAGTGAGTGACGGGCATATTTTCTTGAGATCTGTGTCATTTGTAGGGCTGAGAATTGGTCACAGCTCCTGATAGGATGGTGAGAGGAATATGCTATGTGATCTGTGCCTGACATCCCTCAGCATTAGCATTACTGCACTCTTCATGAGCCTAGAAGATAAGTCTAAAGTGGCTGAGGATAGAAACTAGTTGACATCAACGGCTATGTTTCTAACAAGTGTTGTGTGCCTCCTCTGATGCAGGTACTTTCTGGGGTCCATTGATGTGAGACCCACAGTTTCACACATTTTGCGCTCACTTCCATGTGTCCGTCCACATGCCTTTTCCCCAGACTTCTATGTATCTGATTCTCTAATGCTCTTTTCATGACTCTTATCAACCAGCCAAGCCATTTAATGCTGTACAGCAGTCTGCACACCTGGGCCAGATTTATTGGGTCACTTTACACCTTTGCACTCATATCAAGTGGACAACAAAGAGTAATGCTTGTAACATTATTTGCTGAGAGGATTCACTTCATTAGTGTATTTCAGAACCACATCCTCTGACTTGTGCAATATTACAATTGGAGTCTATTTTCATCTCATTCCAACATATCAAGTTGACTCATATGTAAACAAGGACCAATTACATTTTCTCTTCCATGAGATGATTTTAAGAAACTTTCCCTCACCCATAAGGTTAGAGACATCAGTTGAGAGGAATGGTAAATGCAAAAATAGGCAATGCATGCAGGGGCCCATATTACAAATTATTCATTAGGTTATTAGGGATTGTGTTAGAAAAGTACAATGTGCCTTCTTAACTCTGATACTAAATTATCATTTTAGTCATTTGATAGATTGCTACTGCATTTGATGTTTAGCAGATTTAATAATGCTAGGGGGTAGTTCCAGTCACATCATCACATAATTTCTATAAGTACTCAATGGCTGTTAGTATCATGTAGTTAATAGAATTCTAAGATAACCTCCAAGATTCTTCTCTCCGACCCTGTACAAACCCTCTACATCTTCTTCCCTTGATTGTAGGAATTCCCTGTGAAAATGATGGAATTTCATTTATCTGATAAGGCAACATTGTATGGAAAGGTGAAAGGATTTTGCATATGCAATTAAAGTCCCAAATCAGTTTATTTTGAGTGAACTGAAAGGAAGATTATTCTGGGTGGGTAAGAATCAGTTTGGTGCAAGATGTTAAAAGAGGGGCTGAGATCATTGCTGACCTGAGAATGGTTATCCTGCTGGTTTTAAAGAGAAGTCTCCATATTGTGAGGGGGATAGATGGATAGGAATTGCCTTTAGGCATTGTGAACAACCTCCATGGATGGCCAGTTAAGAAAATGGAGACCTCAATTCTACAACTGAAAGAACTAAATTATACCAACAGCCTAATGAGCTCAGAAGAGGGCTATGAACTCCACATAACAATGCAGCCTGGCCAGCACCTTGATTTCTACTTTGTGAGACCCTGACCAGAGAATCTAATGATAGTTTGTCTGGACTTCTGACCTACAGAAATTGAAGCAATAAATAGGCATTGCTTTATGCTGAAAATTTGGAGAAAGTGTGTCTTGCATTATGTAAAACTAATATAGATCATTAGCACACTAGAAGCTTCTTTTCTAATATCAAGAATTCTCTTCACTATTGAAGCAGATCTGGCCCAGGGATGAATCTTTCATTTAAAAAATTCTCATTATCACATCTTCTCACTGTCACATTGCTTTTGCCCAATTCTCTATCATCTTCCTTCCTTCCTTTTGTTCTATATATCACTTATACTTTACTTTATATTTCATTTTCACTTGTTTGAGATAAACTTTTTGATTTATCTTTCATCTCACTAGTTGTATTGTTCCCCAATTCATATATTTGAAGCTACTTACCAGATACCAGAGATTACGTGGATGTGAGACTTTTATTTAAAGTGAATCACATGGTGTTGCAACAGAAAGAATGAAGGCAAGCATTGGAGATCCAACTGGTGACTGCAGCGTAAGTGTTCAATTGGGCCAGTCTTACAAGCTGCACTGTATTGAGACTAGCTTGAATGATCAAGATTTATGTAAAGAATCTTGGATTTGAGAGAATACATCTAAAAAGCTCTCTGGCTCACTCAGTGGTCAAACAGGCTTATTAAACTGAACAGGGTAATTACAGAGCAACAGTAAAGAGACTAAGTGTCACAAGAAAAATTTCATACATTGAAAAGTATACCATAAATGCCAATGCCCTTATCTTAGCCAAGAATAAAACCAACAAACCAACAATCAAACAAAGAAAGGTATCTAGGAATCCCCAGAGAAAGAAATAGAGCTTTTGTCAGCCAGTTTGAAATTAGTTCTATTTCTATATTAATCCTCCTACCTAACAGATTACTCTGCTCAGTCTTCTACTAAACTCATCTCATAGCTGTATTTTGCACTACTTACTATTGATATTTTGAATTGCATTTTTTTTTTTTGTCAAAACTTTCCAAATTATTTCCCTTCTGGTGTGTCTTTTCTATTATCTTGAACATATTAGTAACAGTAATTTAAAATTCTTCCAATTCTCAACAACCCAATCTCCTATAGATGTGCTTTAATTAACTAGTGTTGCTCTTCAGTTTTGGTCCACAGAATATATCTTTTAGCATGGCTCATAATTTTTATTGCATAATTGGCAGTGAAGATGCAAAATTGTTTAGAATTGGGAAAGTAATATTTCTAAAAAGGACACTTTATGTTTTAAAACAGATACTAGCCTATCTTCCTAATTTTGTAAAAAGTGGGCATTTGGGTTTGTAAAGTCTGTTATTATTTTATTCTCATAATTTTTCTTTTTGCTTTATTATTTTCTTTACATTCTTAACCATACATCTTTCAAACTCTCGGTCAGCAAACTACTGTAGGTCCATTTTTTTTTTTTTCCTCCTGCTTCTGATGCCTTTGTTATTTTTATACAAATGTTAAGCACTGAGTTTAGAAACATGACAAGAAATTTTGAGGGACTTAATAATGTTAATTTACTCTGGTAATAAACTTTTGCTTTAAGCAAATTGTGTTGTAAAGGTGTTGTATCCACCTGAATCTGTGATTGATCTTGCTGTGAAGATTGGATGTTTCAAGTATACCTTTTACAAGATGTACTCATAATGAGGCCCAAATGAAAGCTGAAAGTGCTAGTTAGGTCTCTTGTTTCTTAGTGGAGATTGAAGTCCAATGTTTTTCACCCTTGCCAGCCTCATATGAATACCCAGAGCTATGCTGTCTATCTCAGCAACTCTCATGCTATTTTCAAATAGTCACATTATCTGTTGGGGAAAAAAGACAAAAAAAAAAAAAAAAAAAAGTGCTCACTTCTTTAAGCTTCTCTAATTTATTTGCTTTTACCTTCATCATAAACCCTTGTTGCTTCCTTTGATTACCAATCTCTTTATACAAGTTTAACAATATTTTGTACACATTTTCTATTTTCCTTGAATGAGTGCTGGTATAAAACAAACTATACTTTCATTTATAATTCATTTCATTTAAAAAATGAATAGACTATTAATCACTTCTGAGAAAATGTTATTGTACATGTACTTAAAGTCCAAAAAATAGGAAAAGAAAATAAAATGAGCAGAAACACTTTTGAAAATATAGAGGCCAACAATTTCCAAAATATGTTGTAAAATATAAACGTACAAATTAAAGTGCACACAAATCACAATGATTACACAGAAAATTCCTTAAACCCTCCAAATGGCTGAACATAAAACATGAAAAAGGCATTTTAGGAGCAGTCAAAATTTTTAAATGATGTTTTGCATCGAAGATAAAAACAACAAAAATTACGGTTGACTTCTCATTAGAAAGAGGCAGCTGGAAGAAGATGAAATAATATATTTTTTTAACTCTGTAAAGTAATAAAATACATTATCCACTCAGAATTTCATGTCAACATAAAAATCCCTTTAGAGAGTTAATATAAAAGAATGCCAATTTTATTAAATTTGAGTTAATTTGCTAACTATAAGCCTATACTATTAGACATAATAAAGGAAAATTACCATGCTGAAGGGAATCAACATAAAAACTTGAATTGACTGGAGAAAAATAACATCTTAAGTAGTATTGTGTCAGTATATATAAAAGACAATATACAGATAGAAAGACAGGTAGACAGATAGATGCATAGATACGTAGATAGATGATAAATAGACAAGCTTTCTGTTTTTCTTCCTTTTAAATCTATATGATGCATTAAAAATTCAAAGAGCATATTTTGGCACTAATACCAAGCATGAAGCACACACATATATTTTGTATATGTAATTATAACAATAACACATACAAAATGATATCATATCTATGAAAACTGAGGATGAAAATTTTAATCACTGCACCTATCAATAAAGCTTATTGCAAATTTTATAGTTCAAAATCAAGACATAAATTAAAAACATACATCATTGACTTCTGGTTCCAAAATGGTAGCAGAGAAGCAGGTTGGCTTCACTCCCTCCCACAGAAAACCAAAGGCAAATATACATCACAGACACTACCACTAGTAATATTTCAGAAGCCAAATATCATTCCTGGGGCTACAGTGCAGTTACTCTGAGCAGATGGTAAGAGAGAATCAAACTTCCAGATTTGCAATGATGCTTCTATGATTTTTCCCTACACAAAGTGTGCAAAAATTTTCCACCAACTTATGGTTTCTACGTGAATAAAACAAACAAAAAGCATCAATAGGCAAAAATACTTGAAGGTATAAAACACATTGGTAAAATTAAGTACTTGGACAAACTCAAAACACTCTAACACCATAATTATGATGTGCAATCCATTTATAACTGTAGTGTGAAGTGCAAAAGACAAATCTATTACAAGTAATAATATTTAATATTAACCTATTCAGAGATAGGCAATATAAAATATGTAAATTGAGGCAACAAAGTCAAAATATGAGGGGAATGAAGATAATATTTAGAGGGTATTTTATTGTTTTTGTCTTTTTTTTTTTTTTTTTTTTTTTTTTTTTTTTTGAGACGGAGTCCCTCTCTGTTGCCCAGGCTGGAGTGCAGTGGCGGGATCTTGGCTCACTGCAAGCTCCGCCTCCCGGGTTCCCGAGTAGCTGGGACTACAGGCGCAGCTACCTCGCCCCGCTAGTTTTTTTGTACGTTTTTGTAGAGAGGCGGTTTCACCGTGTCAGCCAGAATGGTCTTGATCTCCTGACCTCGTGATCCACCCGCCTCAGCCTCCCAAAGTGCTGGGATTACAGGCGTGAGCCACCGCGCCCGGCTGTTTTTGTATTCTTATCTGTGTTATCTCAGAAAAGATGTCATCTCTTTAGAAACTTTAAAAAAAAATTAATAGCTTTGTGGGTACAATGTTTTCTGGTTACATAGATGAATTTTATAGTGATGAAGTCTGAGATTTTAGTGCACCCTGAGAAGTGTATATTGTACCCAATATATGGTTTTTTAATCCCCTACCCCACTTCACCCTCTCCCTTCTGAGTTTCCGAAGTTCATTATATCACTCTGTATGCCTTTGTATACCCATAGCTTAGCCCCCATTATAAGTGAAAACATACAATATTTGATTTTCCATTCCTGAGTTACTTCACTTAGAAAATGGCCCCCAGCTACATCCCAGTTGCTACAAAAGAAATTATTTTGCTCTTTTCTATGGTTGAGTAGTATGCCACAGTGTATATATACCACATTTTTATCCACTTATTGGCCAATGGACACTTAGGTTGGTTTCATATCTTTACAATTATGAATTTTGCCAAAATTACATGTTCAGATGTCTTTTTCATATAACTTTCTCTTTTGGTAGATATCCAGTAGTGAGATTGCTGGACCAAATGGTAGATCTACTTTTAGTTCTTAGGGGCATCTCAGTACTGTTTTCCATAGAGGTCTTGCTAATTTACATTCCCACCAGCAGTGTATAAGTATTTCCTTTTCACCACTTCCATGCCAATGTCTATTGTTTTTTGACTTTTTAATAATGGCCATTCTTGCAAAGGTAAAGTAGTATCTTACTGCAGTTTTAATTTGCATTTCCCAGATGATTACTGATTTTGAGCACTCTTTCATATGTTTGGTGGCCATTTGTATTTCTTCTTTGGAGAAATGTCTATTCATGGCATTTGCCCACTTTTTGATGGAATTACTTGTTTTTGTTCTTGCTGATTGTTTGAGTTCCTTTTAGTTTCTGGATATTAGTCCTTTGTCAGACGCATAGTTTGTAAATATTTTCTCTCATTCGGTGGGGTGTCTGTGTACCCTGTTGATTTATGTTTTGCTGAACAGAAGCTTATTAGTTTAATTAGATCTCATTTATTTATTTTTGATACATTTGTTTTTGGGGTTTTAGTCATAAATTTTTACCTAGGCCAATTCCCAAGAGAACTTTTTCTAGGTTTTCTTCTAGAATTGTTATGATTTCAGGTCTTACATTTAAGTTTTTGATCCCTCTTGAGTTGATTTTTGTATAATGTGAGAGACAAAGATCCAGTTACACTCTTCTACATATCACTACTGATTTCTCCAGCTCAATTTATTATATAAGGTGTCCTTTCTCCAATTTATGTTTTTGTATATTTGTCAAAAATCAGTTAGATGCATTTGGCGTTGTTTCTGGCTTCTCTATTCTGTTTCATTGGTCAATGTGTCTACTTTTATACCAGTTCCATGCTTTTTTGGTTACTATAGCCTTTTAGTATAATTTGATGTCGGGTAATGTGATGTCTTCAGATTTGTTTTTTGGTTTTTTTGCTTGTTTGTTTGTTTTTTGTTTTTCCTTAGGATGGCTTTGAATATTCAGAATTGTTTTTGGTTCCATACAAATTTTAGAAAAAAATTTTCTAATTCTGTGAAAAGTGATATTGGTATTTTGGTAGGAATTGCATTGAATCTGTGGATTCCTTTGAGAAATATGGTAATTTTCAAAATATTGATTCTTCCAATTCATAAGCCTGGGATGTGTTTTCATTTTCTCGTGTCATCTATGATTTCCTTCCTCTGTGGTGTTTTATAGCTATCCTCGTAGAGACATTTTACTTCTTTAAGTATATTCCAAAGCACTTTATTTTTTTGCAGATATTGTAAAAGAGATTCAGTTCTTGATTTGATTCTCAGCTTGGTAATTGTTGGTGTATAGCAGAGCTAGTAAATTGTGCAAATCAACAAATAATAATATGGGTGAACAGTGATATTTTGTCTTCATCTTTTTCAATTTGAATGTCCTTTATTTCTTTATCTTACTTGATTGATATGGCTAAGACTTCCAGTACTAGGTTGAATAAAAGTGATGAAAGTGGGCATCCTTGTATTATTCCTCTTCTAATGGGGAATGCATTCAACTTTTCGTCATTCAGTATAATGTTGTTTGTGGGTTTGTCACATATAGCTTTTATTATTATTATTATTATTATTAATTTTATTGTTTTTTTTTTGAGACAGAGTCTCACTTTGTCACTCAGGCTGGAGTGCAGTGGCGCAATCTTGGCTCATTGCAAGCTCCGCCTCTGGAGTTCACACCATTCTCTTGCCTCAGCCTTCCGAGTAGCTGGGACTACAGGCGCCAACCACCACGCCTGGCTAATTTTTTGTATTTTTAGTAGAGACGGAGTTTCACGGTGTTAGCCAAGAGAGTCTCTATCTTCTGACCTTGTTATCTGCCTGCCTTGGCCTCCCAAAATGCTAGAATTACAGGTGTGAGCCACCGCGCCTGGCCTAGCTTATATTCTTTTGAGGTATGTCCCTTGTATGCCTAATTTGTTGAGGGTTTTTATCACAAAGGGATGCTGAATTTAATTAAATGCTTTTTCTGCATCCGTTGATATGATAATATATATTTTGTTTTAAATTCTGTTTATGTAATGTATCATATTTATTGACCTGTGTATATAAAGCCATCTCTGTATCAGAATCAAAACCCAGTTGAGCATGGTGTATTATCTCCTTGACGTGCTGTTGGATTCTGTTAGCCAAAGTTTTGTTGAGGATTTTTGCATCTATATTCATCAAGGATATTCATCTGAAGCTTTTTGTTATTGTTGTTATATCCTTTCCTGATTTTGGTATCAGGTTCATACTGGCTTCATAGAATGAGTTAGGGAGGACTTCCTTTCTCAATCTTTTGGAATAGTTTCAGTAGAATTGGTACCAATTCTTTGAGTGTGTGCTGAAATTCAGCTGTGAATTTATCTGGTCCTGGGCTTTTTGTGGTGTTGGCATTTTTTATTGTTTTTAATATTGATTAAATTTCACTGCTTATTATTGGTCTGTTCATGGTTTCTATTTCTTCCTGATTTAATTTAGGAGGGTTGTATGTTTCCCAAAATTTATTTATTTCCTCTAAGTTCCAGTTTGTGTGCAACGAGGTGCTCATCGTAGTCTCAAATTATCTTTTGTATTTCTGTGATGCCAGTTGTAAGGTCTCCATTTTCATTTCTAATTGAGTTTATTTGAATCTTCTCTCTTATTTTCTTGATAGATCTAGCTAATGATCTATCAATTTTGTTTATCTTTTCAAAAAATGAACTTTTTGTTTTATTGTTATTTTGTATTTTTTGTTGTCTTTTCAATTTCATTTAGTTATGCTTTGACTTTGTTATTTCTTTTCTAACGCTAGCTTTGAGTTTTATTTGTTCTTCTTTCCTTAGTTCTTTGAGGTGTGATGTTAATTTGTCAATTTGTGATCTTTCAGTTTTTGATGCAGGCATTTAGCACTATAAGCTTTCTTCTTAGTACTGCTTCTGATGTATCCCAGAAGTTTTGATAACTTTTGTCACTATTATTATTTATTTTAAAATATTTTTAAATTTCTATCTTGATTTAATTGCTTACCCCAAAATCATTCAGGAACAGAACGTTTAATTTATTTGTGTTTGTATAGTTTTGATAGTTCCTTTTGCAGTTAATTTCTAGTTTTATTCCACTGTAGTCTGAGAAGATACTTGATATTATTTCAATTTTTAAAAATTTATTAAGGCATGTTTCATGACCTATTATATGGTCTATCCTGGAGAATGTTCCATGTGCTGATGAGAAAAATGTATATTCTGTAGTACTTGGGTATATTCTGTTTATATCTGTTAGGCCCATTTGTTCTATAGTGTAGTTTACATCCATTGTTTCTTCATTGACTTTCTGTCTTGAGGATCTGTCTAAAGCCATCAGGGAGTGGTGAAATCCCCCACTATTATTGTGTTGCTGTCTATATCATTTCATATGTCAAGTAGTAATTGTTTTATGAATCTGAAAGAACCAGTGTTAGGTGCGTATACATTTAGGATTATAATATAGTCTTGTTTGATTGATCGTTTTATCATGATATAATCACCTTTTTCTTTAAAAAAAAAAAAAACTTGTTATTTTAAAGTCTGTTTTAGCTCATTTAAGAATAGCTACTTCTACATGCTCTTGATTTCCATTTGCATGAAATATCTTTTTTTCACCCTATTACCTCGAGTTAATATGAATCCTTGCATGTTAGGTGAGTCTCATGATGACAGCAGTTATGGTTTGTGATTTTTTTTATCCATTCTGCCATTCTGTAGCTTTTAAATGAAGGATTCAAGCCACTTGTGTTCAATGTTAATATTGAAATGTGAGGCCCTGTTTCAATCACCATGTTAATTGTTACCTAGACACTTTGCTTGTTTCATTGTGTTATTGTTTTATAAGCACTGTTTTATGCTTTCAAGAGGTTCTCTGCTGATGCATACCATCCTTCGTTTCAAGATTTAGAACTCCCTTTAGTATTTAAGTACTTCTTATAGGGCTGGTCTTATAATAACAAACTCCCTCAGCATTTGTTAGTCCAAAACTAAGTATATTTCTCTATCATTTATGAAAGTTAATTGTGCTGGATGCAAATTTTTGGTTAACAGTTATACTGTTTAAGGAGGCTACACATAATCCCTTCTGGCTTGTAAGGTTTCTGCTGAGAAGTCTGGTGTTAATCTAATAGATTTTTTCCTTTATAGATTACCTAATACTTTTGTCCCAAAGCTGTTAGAATTATTTCCTTTATGTTGACTTTAGATAGCCTGATGACTATAGGGCTTGGTGATGTCCTTTTTGCAATAAATCTCCCAGGATTTCTTTGTGCTTCTCATATTTGGGTATCTAAATCTCTAACAAGGCTGGGGAGGTTTCATCCATTATTCTCTTAGATAAGTTTTCCAAACTTTTTGCTTTCTCTTTTTCCTCAGGAAATCCAATTTTTCTTAGGTTTGGCCATTTTACATAATCCCGTATTTCTTGGAGACATTTTTTCATGTCTTTTGATTTTATTTTCTTTATTTTTGTCTGACTGGGTTATTTTAAAAGGCTTGTCTTTGAGTCTTCTACTTAGTCTAGACTATTGTTAAAACTTTCCACTACATTTTAAAATTCCATAAATGTGTCTTTCATTTCCAGAATTCTAATTGATTTTTTCTTTAAAATATCCATCTCTTTAAAAATTTTTAATTCCTATCTTGAATCTTTTTTACATATCTTTATGCTTATTTTTATCTTTCTCTGGCATCTCCTTGAGCAGGTTAATAATTATCCTTTTGAATTCATTATCTTATATTTCAAATATTTTGGTTTGGATCCATTGTTGGAGAGCTATTGTGATATTTTGGAGATGTTGTAGAACCGTGATTTGTCATATTGCCAGAGTTATTTTCCTGTTTTTTTTTTTTTTTCTTCTCATTTGAGTAGACTATTCTAATTATTTTCTAATTTTTTTTTATTTAACTGTGTTTTATTTTTAAACATTTTTTCTTTCCTACTTAAGGATGTGACTAATATTTATAGATTATTGTAACCTATATCAACTCTTGGTGCTTTCAGGGGTAAAGAATCTGCATGGATTCCTTTGTTATGTAGAATCTTTGTATGATGGCTTTCTCGGGTGCTGCTTGTAGTAGCATTGTGCTTGGTGTGTGAACAAGTTCACTCTCTTCTATGGGGTTGGAATAGCAAAGATATCTTAAAGCTTATATCATTCCCCTATGGTGTGCACTTTTTAATATATTTTTTCCAGTATTTTATTTTACTGTGTTGAATAGTTCAGGATTCAGGTCTGAAGGGAAAGTGTCCCTGGGTAGAAGTTACTGTGGCTAAAATAGGTGGGTAAATGCAATACCTCATGTTGTGCAGAGGTCCCAGCCTTGACAGAAGTTGCTAGAGGAACTCTCAATTAAATGCACTGAGGTCTTGTTAGGGGGAAGGGTAGGAGCCACCTAGCTCCTATGCCAGGCCAGCAGGAAAGTGATACACCTCCCAGACACACTCCTAACCAGGTGTCCTGGCTATTCAGATCAAACAGGCACCTCTTTTCATCTTCATGAATGTTAATACTCAAAGTAGAAAGGAATTGTGACTCTACCCCTCTGAGAGGTTGAATCTGGAGGGCACTCCTCCTGTGGGGATGTACTAGTGGTGGACAAGGGGGAAAAGTACTTTCCTCCCCCCAAGACCCTTCATGAGCCCTAGGGCTGCCTGATGATTGGGGTAGAACTGCAGACTTTCACTACTGAACCCAGGGTAGCACTTGTGACTCTTCTGAAGGAAACTTCCCACCAGAAGAAAGCCCTTGAACTCAAGGCCTGCCATCCAGATCTCTGTCTCATGGGGCAGTCCTTTGATGCAGTGCATTGCCCCTTCCTCTGGGAGTAAGAGTGCCTCAGAGACAGATTACTGTGAATTCTGCTGCTCCTCTGAGTCTAGCAACCTACTGATGGGACTGCCACACTCCAGGCCAGTGCTAGGGAATGCCTGCAAGAGATCCAGTGATGTGACCTCTGGGAGTCCTCAAGACTCCCAGCAGCAGGTGCCAGCACGAGTTCTGATGCGGGTGGCAGGAGAGTGATGTAGATTTTGCAAGATTCCTTGGTAGTAAATAATCTCAGTATGTTGGCTTTGTCAAATATTGGTTTTAGTAGTAGTAAACTGGTCTTATGGATAGACTCACGACCTCCTTGTTAACCAGGATGCTACAGGCAATAGTGATGGCTGAGGCCACAAACAAGTTTTCTCCTTCTTGGGTGCAGTGTTATTTTACCTGGAGATGCTGTAATTGACTGTATCTGTTGCCTGCAGTCAGGAAGTAGCACTAGAAAAAAAGTGCCAGCTGTGGTAGTAGTGGTGGGATTTGTGCTTGCTTTATGCTACCTAGGGAGGTATTCTCATTTATCAGGCAATTGGGCAAGGCCATAGAGCTTCCAAAATATTCTCTCCATTGTCTTAAGCTACTTGGGCAGGTGGAGGGGCAAAGTCAAGTTGGGGCTGTGTCAGGCAGGTCCACGCTCTGTCTCTCCACATGTGGAGCAAGCAGCAGCACCTGTGTGGCTTGGAGAGTGGTTTTTTGCCCACTGAGGTAATGTCACTTGGAGGAACACAGCTGCTTCTGCTGGGCAGAAGAGTTTGCAAAGGAAGTGGATAGTAACAGACAGCAGGAAGACCCACCTGACTTCCACACACTTGGCAAGGGTGGTCCCACACCTGCAGAGTCTCACAAGTTGCAGCTCAGTATATTCCAGGTAGTTTGGGCACAGAACTCAAATCTGCCCCAGGTCATAAGAGTTCCTGATGGGGGACAACAATGTAGCTTTCAGGCCATGCTCCTCCCTGTCTGCCCACAAAGCCAGGGTGCCTAGCTCTTACGCTTGTGGCTGCAGCAGACTTCCCACTTGACCCTGGTTCTGGACAAGATAATTTTTCCCCACTTGAGACTATATTACATATTTCAGTTGGAAGCTTCTCTCACCCTGAAAACCACTGCCTGAGTTAGCCGGCAGACTTCTGTGAGTTTCCCTGTGCTGCAAAATTAGAAACAGCTTCCCTCTGTTTGTGCTAGAGAATGGGAATGCTGGCAAGGCTCTTCCCACTGCTGCTCCTTTTATAAGCCCACTGCTCTGTAAATCTCTTCCAGCACTGGGTATGGTTAGACCTTCTCTTGTGACCTGGATTGCCAAATTATCCAGTGGGAGTGTATATTCTAGGGGCAATTTCTCCCCTTCTCACACTCTGGGGACTTAAAATTTTCTGCCTGCCTCATAGTGTAGGCAGAAGCCTGATGCTTTTTTCTAAGGGTCTGTTGTTTCCTGTTAAGTTTCTGCATTGATTCTTGAAAAAGACTTTGAAATATGGACTTCTACACACTATTTTGTCTTTCCAAGTAGGAGATGCATGCTAACACTACTTCCAATCTCCATCTTAGATGGCATCTCTTTAAAATGTTATATCTAAAATTATTTTCTATAAGCCTTATGATAACCAGAATTCAAAAACCAGTAATAAATTCATTAAAAATAAAAGCAATAAATTAAAATATGCTACTAGGGAAAATTGTTTAACCACAAAGGAAGACAGGAAGAAAAAAAATAAGTAAGAGGAGAGTTATGAAACATTCAGAAAACACACAATAAAATGTTATTAGTAAGTTCTTATTTATTAGTATTAACACAGAATGTTAGTAAACTCAATTATCTAATTAAAAGTCATAGAATTCTGAATGGATAAAGAAACAACACCCAATTATACACTGCCTACAAGAAAACTACTTCTCCTACAAAGACATATACATACTAAAAGTAAAAGGGTGAAAAATAATATACTATGCAAGTAGAAACCAAAAAAGAGGAAGGATAGCTTTACTGATATAAGATAAAATAGAATACAAGTCAAAGACTATTAAAAGAGACAAAGAATGTCACCATATAGTAATCATAAGGTCAATTCAGTAAGAGAATATAAAAATTATAAATATTTATATGTCTACCACAGGAGCACCCATATATATAAATCCAACAGTAATAGATCTAAAATGAGAGATATATATCAATACAATTGTAGTAGGGGACTTCAACACACCACTGTCGTTAATAGACAGATAATCCAGACAGATAATTAATTAAGAAACATTGGATTTAAATTACATAGTAGACCAAATAGGTCTAATGAATGTTTATAGGACATTTCATACAGCTGCTGTGGAATGCATATTGTTTCAATTATTACATGGAACATTGTCTAGAATAGACCACATTTTAGGCCACATGAGATGTCTCAACAAATTTTCAAAAAACTGAAAATGATATTAAGTACCTTTTCTGATCACAAAGGAATAATAGATATCAATAAAAAATGAAACCTCAGAAGATATACAAAACACAAGAAAATTAAACAATGTAATTCCGAAAGACCAGTGGGTCAATGAAGAAACTAAAAAGAAAACTAAAAATTTTCTAGAAATAAATGAAAATGGAACTATAACACACTACTATCTGGTACAGAGCAAAGGAAAAAAAATAGGAAGAGTTCAAATAAAATTCCAAACAACATACCTCAAGGAAATAGAAAACCAAAAACAAATCAATCATAAGATTTGCATAAAGAAAGAAATAATAAAATCAAAGTATAAATAAATGAACTTGAGACTACAATAATTATAGACTATCAACAAACAAAAGTTGAATTTTGGAAAGATAAATAAAAATCCATAAAATGTCATCTAGACTAAGGAAAAAAGAAAGTGGACTCAACTAAACAACATCAAAGACAAAAAAGAAGACTAACAAATGAGATCACAGAAATACAAAGAATCACTAGAGACAATTGTGAGCAACTCTCTCTAACAAATTTGAAAACCTAGAAGAAATGGATAAATTTCTGGACTCAGCCTAACAAGATTGAACCATGAAGAAATAAAAACCCTTAACAAACCAAAAAACAAGTAAAGAGATCAGAGCTCTAATAAGACAATCATCTAAGAAAAGTCTAGGAACTGGTAGCTTCACTGCTGAATTCTAACAAACATTCAGAGAACTAATACCAATCCTACTAGAGTTATTCTAAAAAATTGAAGTTGAGTTAGTAGTTCCAAAATCATTGTATGAGGCCACCATTACACTGATACCAAAATAAGAGAAGGACACAACCAAGAAAAAAGAAAGAAAACTACCAGTCAGCCAGTATCAATGATGAACATAGATGCAAAAATTCTCAACAAAATGCTAACAAATTGAATTCAACACCACGTTTAAAAGGTCATGACCAAGTGGGATTCATCCAGGGATGCAAGACTCATTCAACATATGCAAATCAATAAACGTGATACATCACATTAGCAGAATCAAAAACAAAAGCTATATAATCATTTCAAAAGATGCTGAAAATGTATGAAATAAAACTTAATATTACTTTATAATAAAAACTCTCAATGAATTGGTTATAGAAGAGCACAGCTCAGGATAACAAAGGCAATATATGACAAACCCTTTGTTAACTTCATAAGCAAAGTGGAAAACATGAAATGCTTTTCTCTAGGATCTGTAACAAGATGAGGATATTGACTTTCCTCATTTTTATTCAACATGATGCTGATAGTCTTGGCTAGAGCAATTAGGCAATAGAATAAAGAAATAAAGGACATTGAAGTTGGAAAGGAAATAGTCAAATCAGCCTTCTTCTCAGATGACATAATCATGTACTTAGAAAACCTGACCACTCCACCAAAAAGCTGTTAGAGCCAATAAACAAATTCAGTAACGCTTCAAAAAACAAGATCAACATAGAAAAATCAGTAGCATTTCTCTATGCCAACAGTGAACAATCTGAAAGATAAATCAATAAATCAATCCATGTATAATAGCTACAAAGAATGTAAAATACCTAGGAATAATTTTAACCTAAGAAGTGAAAGATCTCTAGAAGGAAAACTATAAAACATTGATAAAAGAAATTGAAGAGGACACACCAAAAAATGGAAATATATTCCAGGTTCAAGGATTGGAATAATTAATATTGTTTAAATGACAGTGTTACCCAAAGCAATTTACAACCCCTATCAAAACACGAATGACATTCCTCTTATGAATGGAAAAGTCTCCTAAAATTTATGTGGAACTATGAAAGATCTTCAATAACAAAAGCAATCCTGAGCAAAAGGGACACAGTTGGAGGCATCACACTAGCTGACATCAAAATATACTACAATGTTATTGTAAACAAATCAACATGATACTCATATAAAAAATTCCATGTAGACCAACGGAATAGAATACAAAACCCAAATATAAATTCACACATCTAGAGCTAATTCTTTTTCAACAAAACACTAAGTATAGTTAATAAGGGAAAGATAGTACCTCCAAAAAAATGGTGCTGAGAAAACTGGATATCTATATGCCAAAGAATGAAACTAAACCCCTATTTCTCACTAAATGCAAAAATCAAATAAAAGTGGATTAAAGACTGAAATATAACATCTGAAACTACAAAACTACTAAAAGAAAACATTATAGATCTGCTTCAGGACATTGGTCTGAGCAAATTTTATTTTTGTGAAAGACTTCAAAAGCACTAGTAACCATAGCAAAAATACACAAGTGGAATTGCATAAAGATAAAAGCTTCTGCATAGCAAAGGAAACAACATAGTGAAAAGACAACCAACATAATGAAAGAAAATATTTACAAAGTATCTGTCTGACTAGAGATTAATAACCGGAATATATAAAGCCCTCAAACAACTCAATAGCAAAAAAAAAAAAAAAAAAAAAAAAAAAAAAAAAAAAGCCAGTCACAGAATGGCACATATTACACAGTCTTACTCATATGTAGGAGCTAAATTTTAAAAATAAACTTATGGAATGGACTGAGGGAAAATGGCAAGACAGGAGTCAGGACTAACTTGCAGCACCCACTCGGATGGACAAAGCAGTGTGTGGAAACCCATATCATGAACTTTTGCTCCAAGAACTACTGCAGGAACATACCAGGAAAGTCAAGAGACTCCACAGACCATCTGCAGGAGGTGGATTGCTGCGGGCTCTGTGGTTCTGTGGGACAGGTAAGGAACTGTGAGTCTGCTTGCTTTCTCAGCTGGGGCAAGTTCTCATGCCTGTTCACCGGCTGCCTGGAAGTAAACTCGGTGCTGTTTTGGGGACACAGTGGGAGTGAGATCTGCCTTTTGGGCTTTGGGCTGCATGGGAGTTAGGTGAGGACTGTGAGGATTGTGACTGCCAGCTTTTCCCCACTTCCCTGGTGACCTGTGTGATGCAGCAGAGGCAGCCATAATCTCTCTGGGAACATAACTCCCTTGGTCTGGGAAGTACACCCCATCCCCCACAGCAGCCACAGCAAGCCCCATGGGAGGAGAGTCTTGAACACAAACACGCCTAATCCTGACTCCACCTGATGGTCTTTCTCTACCCATCCTGGTAGCAGAAGAAAAATCCATAAGTTCTTGGTTGCTCTATGAGCCTGCCCATCACCTGATTCCCCCTAACCTACCACAGAAGATGTGCTGTTGAAAACACAACCTCCTGCTTGAAAATGCAAAAAAAAAAAAAAAAAAAAAAAAAGCCAAAAAAAAACCCACAAAACTAGTGAACTTAGCAAAAATGCAACAAAGGATCCTCACAGAATCCACTTTACTCCTCTACTACCTCCACCAGAGCAGGTCCTGGTATCCACAGCTGAGAGACCTGAAGATGGGTCACTTCACAGGACTCTTTGCAGACATTCCCCAGTACCAAACCCAAGCCTAGTAACTCTGCTGGGTGGCTACATCCAGAAGACAAATAACAACCACTGCAGTTGAGCTCTCAGGAAGCCCCATCCTTAGGGGAAAGGGGAGAGCACCATATCAAACGAACACCCTGTGGAACAAAAGAATTTGAACAGCAGCCCTTGAGTCGCAGAACATCTCTCTGACATAGTCTGCCCAAGTAAGAGTGAACCAGAAAAACAATTCTGGTAATATGACGAAATAAAGTTCTTTAACACCCCCTAAAAGATCATACTAGCTCACCAGAAATGAATTCAAATCAAGAAGAAATGTCTGAGTTCCCAAAGAAAAGAATTCAGAAGGTCAACTATTAAGCTAATCAAGGAGGCACCATAGAAAAGTGGAGTCCAATGTTAAGGAATCAATTTAAACAAGATACAAAATACAAATGGAAAACTCTGTAGTAAAATAGATAGCATAAATAGAAAACCATCACAACTACTGGAAATGAAGGACATAGAGAATTGCAAAATGTACTGGAAACTCTCAGCAATAGAAGAGAACAAGTAGAAGAAAACATTTCAGAGCTTGAAGACAGACTATTGAATTAACTTAATCCTACAAAGATTAAAAAACAAAATATCAAAGACTCAAAGAAATTTGGGATAAGGTTAAACAACCAAACCTAAGAATAATTGGTATTCCCAAGGAAGAAAAAAATCTTTACGTTTGGAAAACATATTTGAGGGAATAATTGAGGAAAACTTCCTTAACCTTGCCAAAGATCTAGACATCCAATTACAAGAAGGTAAAAGAACACCCGGTCAATTCATCACAGAAAGATCATCACCAAAGCACATAGTCATCAGGTTATCTAAAGTTAAGAAAAATTTTAAAAATCTTAAGAACTGTGAGGAAAAAGCCTCAGGTAAACTATAAAGACAAATCTCTCAGATTAACAGCAGATTTCCTGGCAGAAACCCTACAAGCTAGAAAGGATTGGAGTCTTATATAAACCTCCTTAAACAGAACAATTACCAGCCAAGAATTTTGTATCCTGCAAAACTAAGCATTATAAATTAAGAAAAGATACAGTCTTTTTCAGACAAACAAATGTTGAGTGAATTTGCCACTACCAAACCAGAACTACAGGAACTCCTAAAAGGAGCTCTAAATATTGAAACAAATTATCAAAATACATCTAAATAGAACCTCATTAAATTATAAATCTCACAGGACTTATATAAAAAAAAGCCACAATGATAAAAACCTAAGGTTTTCAGGCAATAAATAGCATAATGAATAGAATAGTATCTCACAACTCAATACTAATGTTGAATGTAAATGGCCAAAGTCCTCCACTTAAGAGATACAGAACAGCAGAATGGATAAGAATTCACCAACCAAATATCTGCTATCTTCAAGAGACTCACCTTACACATAAGGACTCACATAAACTTAAGGTGAAGGGGTGAAAAAGATATTTGATGTAAACGGAAACCAAAAAACAAACAAGAGTAGCTATTCTTATGCCAGACAAAACAGATTATAATGCAGCAGTCAAAAAAGACAAAGAGGAACTGTAATGATAAAAGCACTAGTTCAACAGAAAGATATCACAATCCTAAATATATATGCACCTAACACTGGAGCCTCCATATTTTTAAAACAATTACTACTAGAACTAAGAAATAAGATAGACACCAACACAATAATAGTGGGGCTCTTCAATACTTCACTGACAGCATTAGACAAGTCATCAAGACAGAAAGTCAACAAATGAATGATGGACATAAACTATGCCCTAGAACAAATGGACTTAGTAGTTATTTACAGAACATTCTACTCAAGGACTACAGAATACATGTCCTTTTTTTTTTTTTTTTTTTTTTGAAGTCTCACTCTGTTGTCCAAGTTGGAGTGCAATGATGCAATGACATGATCTCAGCTCACTGCAACCTCCACCTTCTGGGTTCTAGTGATTCTCCTGGCTCTGCCACCCAAGTAACTAGGATTACAGGTGTGTGCCACCATGCCGAGCTAATTTTTGTACTTTTATTAGAGATGGGGTTTCATCATGTTGTCCAGGCTGGTCTCAAACTCCTGACCTCAGGTGATCAGCCCACCTCGGCATCACAAAGTGTGATTACAGGCATGAGCTGCAGTGCCCAGCTTGACATTATTTTCATCAGCATATCCATCCTTCTCCAATAAAGATCATATGGTACACAAAACAGTCTCAACTAATTTAAGAAAATTGAATTTATAACAAGTACTCTCTCAGAACACAGGGGAATAAAATTGGAAATCAAATTCAAAAACAACCCTTAAAATCATGCAAATACATGAAAATTAAATAACCTGCTTCTGATTGATTTTGGGGGGAACAATAAAATCAAAGTGGAAATTAAAAATTATTTGAACTGAATGATAATACTGACACAACCTATCAAAACCTCTGGGATACAGCAAAAGTGGTGCTAAGCGAAAAGTTTATAGCATTAAATACCTAGATCAAAAAGTCTGAAAGAGCACAAATAGACAATCTAAGGTCACATCTCACGGATCTAGGAGAAACAAGAACAAACCAAACCAAAACCCAACAGAAGAAAAGAACTAACCAAGATCAGAGCAGAAATATATAAAATTAAAACAAAAAACAATACAAAAGATAAATGAAGTGAAAAGTTAGTTTTTTGAAAAGATAAATAAACTTGATAGACCATTAGCAAGAGTAATCAAGAAAAGAAGAGAGAAGATCCAAATAAACTCAATTAGAAATAAAACAGGAGATATTATAACTGATACCACAGAAATACAAAAGATCATTCAAGGCTACCATAAACACATTTATGTGCATAAACTAGAAAACCTAGAGGAGATAGATAAATTCCTGGAAACGTACAATCCTCCTAGATTAAACCAGAGAAAAATAGAAACTCTGAACAGATCAATAACAACCAGCAAAACTGAAATGTTAATGTAAACATTGCCAACAAAATAAGTCCAGTACCAGATGGGTTCACAGCTAAATCCTATCGGACATTCAAATAAGAATTGGTACAAATCCTATTAACACTATTCCACAAGACAAAAAAAAGAGGCAATCCTCCTCAAATCATTTTATGAAGCCAGTATCACCCTAGTATCAAAACCAGGAAAGATCATAACAAAACGGGAAAATATAGACGAATATCTCTGATGAACACAGATGCAAAAATTTTAACAAAATACTAGCTAACAAAATGTAACAGCATATTAAAAAGCTAATCTACCATGATCATGTGGGTTTCATATCACGGATGCAAGGATGGATTCATATCTGCAAGTCAAAAAATGTGATACACCACATAAACATAATTAAAAGCAAAAATTACATGATCATCTCAATAGATACAGAGAAAGCATTTGACAAAATACAGCATTCCTTTCTATTAAAACCCTCAGCAATATTGTCATAGAGGGGACACAGCTTAAGAAAATCAAAACATTCTGTGATAAACCCATAGTCAACATTATACTGAATGAGAAAAAGTTCTAATCATTCCCCCCGAGAATTGGAACAAGACAAGGATGCCCATTTTCACCACTTCTATTTAACATAATACTGGAAGTCCTATGCATAGCAATCAAACAAGATAAAGAAATACAGGACATCCAAGCTGGTAAAGAAGAAGTCAAAATTTCACTGTTTGCTGATTCTGTAATTGTATACCTAGGAAACCCTAAAGGCCTATTCCAAAAGCTGCTAGAACTGATAAATGAATTCAGCAAATTTCGGGGTACAAAATTAAGGTATACAACTTAGTAGCTCTGCTATGCATCAATAGCGACCAAGTGGAGAATCAAATCATTTATAGAATTCTAATGGAACCCAAAAAGAATGTGTATAGCCAAAGCAAGACTAAATTAAAACAAACAAATAAACAAATAAACAAAAACAACAACAACAAAAAAACAAATCTGGAAGCATCACATTGTTCAACTACAAACTATATTATAAGGCCATTGTCAACAAAACAATATGGTACTGGTATAAAAAGACTAACATAGGCCAATGCAACAGAATAGAAAATGCAGAAATAAGGCCAAATACTTACAGTCATCTGATCTTCAACAAAGCAAAGAAAAACATAAAGTGGGGAAAGGACACTCTGTTCAACAAATCCTGCTGGGATATTTGGCAAGCCATGTGTAGAAGAATAAAACTTGATCCTCATCTGTACCTTATGCAAAAATCACCTCAAGGTGGATCAAAGACGTAAATCTAAGACTTTAAACCACAAAATTATAGAAGATAACACTGGAAAAATCCTTCTAGACATTGGCTTAGGCAAAGACTTTATAACCAAGAACCGAAAAGAAAATGAAACCAAAAGCAAAAATAAATAGATCTTAATTAAACTAAAAAGCTTCCGTGCAATAATGAAATCATCAGCAGAGTAAACAGACCACCTGCAGAGTGGGAGAATATCTTATTTATCTATGCATTCAGAATCTACAAGCAACTCAAACAAATCAGCAAGTAAAAAACAAACAATTCCATCAAAATGTGAGCTAAGACAATAGACAATTCTCAAAAGAAGATATACAAATGGCCAACAAACATGAACAAAGGCTCAACATTACCAATTACCAGGAAAATGCAAATCAAAATCACGATGAAATATCACCTTATTCCTGTAAGAAAAAGAAATAGAAGTAGATCTACCATTTGATCCAGCAATCCCCCTACGGGGTAAATATCTGGAGGAAATGAAGGTATTCTATGAAAATTTACCTGCACATGCATATTTATAGGTGCACAATTCACAATTGCAAAATTATGGAACCAGCCTTAATCTCCGTCAACCAAAGAGTGGTTTATTATGGTATATACACCATGGAATACTACTCAGCCATAAAAAAATAATGAAACAATGGCATTTGCAGTAACCTGGACAGAAGTGGAGAACACTATTCTAAATGAAGTAACTCGGGAATGGAAAAGCAAACATCCTATGTCCTCACTCACAACTGGAAGGTATACTATGAGCATACAAATATTTAATGATTCAATGGACTTTGTGGACTCGGGGAAATGACTGAGAGTGGGGTAAAGAATCAAAGGCCACACTTTGGGTCCAGTGTAGATGGCTCAGGTGACAGGTGCTCCCAAATTTCAGAAATTACCACTGAAAAATTTATTCATGTAACCAGATACCACCTATTACCTAGAAATCAGTTGAAATAAAAAAAAATGAACTTACGGAGTTAAAAGATAGAATGATAGATTCCCTAGGTTGAGAATGGTTTGTGTGAAGGAGAGGGAATTAAGGAAAGATTCATTGTTGGGTGCAAACATAGAGTTAAGTAGAAGAAGTAAATTCTAATGTTCAATAGGAGTCTAGAGTGACTATAGTTAGCAACAATATATTATGTATTTCACAGAAACTAGAAGAGAGGATTTGAAATATTCAATCAATATTCAAAGACAAATATTATTTTTTCTCACTCATATGTGAAAGCTAAAAAAAAAAAAAAATGATCTCTCAAAGATAGACCAGATTGGTGGTTGTCAGAGGCCAGGAATGCAAGGGGGCAAAAGATGAAGAAAGGCTAATTAATGGAAATAAATATACAATTTGACAGAAGAAGTAATAACTAGTGTTTGATAGACCAGGAGGGCAAGTATAGTTACCAATAATCTATTGTGTATTTCAAAATAGCTGGAAGAGGAAAATTCAAGTGTTTCCAACATAAAGAAAATATAAACATTTAAGGTGATGAATGTTCCAATTACACTGATTTGATATTGCAAATTGTGTGATTGTGTTAAATTATCACATGTACCTCAAATATTGCACATCTATTATGTATTATTTTAAAATTTACAATTTAAAATATACATTGGATTGAGCCAAGAAAAAATAGAAAATTTAGATGAGATGATCTTTTCAAAAACAGATGAGTCAAATAAAAACAACAAAGAAAATGTTAGAAATAATATAACATTAACATTTTCTTACTTACAAATGGAATAACCTTTGAAATTAAAAACTAGAGATTGCTAGACTTAGGAAAAATGCTGAGAGGCAAGTATATCCTTTCTATAAGCGGCATACTTTAAATATAGATATGTAGAGATTAAATGCAAGATAAGTCTTCCAATGCATACAGTATGCAAATGAAATCTAGTGTGATGATATTTATTCAAGCAACAGAGAAGTCAAGAAAATGAATATTACCAAAATAATGAGATATTTTGCAATGATGATATTCAAATTACTTCAATTAGCATAACATCAAAATGAGTATGCTGTTAAATGCAAAGCTTCAAAATACATAAAGATAGCTAACAATACTATTGGAAGAAAAATACAAATCCACAGTGACATTTACCTATGTTAAGACTCCCCATTTTAGAATCTAGTTTTAAAAATAACAGAATCCATAAAAGTATAAATTACCTATACGTACTTAAACATTTTCATTTTATTAATATCTTAGACCCTGTATTAGTTCATTCTTACATTGCTATAAATACATAATAGGGACTGGCTAATTTATGAAGAAAAGAGATTTAATTTACTCCCAGTTCCCCAGGCCGTACAGGAACCATGGCTGAGGAGGCCTTAGGAAACTTGCAATCATCAAGGAAAGTGAAGGGGAAGCAAGCACATCTTCACGTGGACAGCAGGAGAAAGAAAGAGAAAGAAGTGGGAAGTGCTAAACACTTTCAGACAAGCAGATCTCATGTGAACACACTCAGTATCACAAGAACACCAAGGGGGAAATCCACCCCCATGATTCAATCATCTCCCACCAGGTCTCTCCCTCAACAATGGACATTACAATCCAACTTGAGATTTGGGTAGGCACACGATGCCAAGCCATATTATTTTGCCCTGGACCCTCCCAAATCTCATATTCTTCTTACATTTCAAAACATGATTATGCCTTCTTATTAGTCTCCTGAATTCTTAACTTATTCCAGCATTAACTCAAAGGTCAAAGTCTAAAGTCTCATCTGAGAAAAGGCAAGTATTTTCCATCTGTGAGCCTTGAGCCTGTAAATAAAAAAAAAAAAAGTTTGTTATTTTCAAGATATAATTGGGGTACAGTCATTAAGTATGACTTTCGATGCAAAAAGAGTGAAAAACAAAAGGACTACAGGCCCCATGCAACTCCAAAACCCAGAAGTGCAGTCATTAAATCTTAAAGCTAAACAATAATCTTCCTTGATCCCATGTCTCATATCCAGGCCAAGCTGACACAAGGGGTGGGCTCACAAGGTCTGGGGCAGCTCTGCCCCTGTGGCTGTTTTCATGGGTTGGCATTGATTGCCTGTAGCATTTTCCAGGCACACTGTGAAAACTGTTGGTGGATCTACCATTCTGGGGTCTGAAAGTCAGTGGCCTTTTTCTCACAAATCTATTAGGTAGTGTCTCTGTGTGGGGGCTCCAAACCCACATTTCCCCTTTACACTGTCCTAGTACGGGTTCTCCCAAAGGGCTCCATCCCTGCAGCTGACTTCTGCCTGGACACTCAGGTGTCTCCACACATCCTCTGTAATCTAGGAAGAGGCTTGCAAACCTCAACTCTGTGCACCCACAGGCTTAATACCATGTGGAAGTCTTGGTGGCCTCCAGTTTGCACCCTCTGGAGCAGGGGCCTGAGCTATACCTTGGCCCTGTACCTTTAGTGACAGCTGGAGCTGGAGCAGCTGGGATGCAGGCACCATGACCTAAGGAGGCACAGAACAGTGAGGCCCTGGGCCTGGCACACAAAACCATTTTTGCCCCTAGGCCTCCAGGCCTGTGATGGGAAGGGCTGCCATGAAGGTTTTTAAAATGCTTTTGAGGCATCTTACCTATTGTCTTGGGTATTAACATTTGGTGTCTCTCTACTTTTGCAAATTTCTGCAGTCTGCTTGAATTCCTTCACAGAAAATAAGTTTTTCTTGTTTACCACCTGGCCATGCTTTAAATTTTCCAAACTTTTAAGCTTTTCTTTACTTTTAAATATAAGTTCCAGTTTTAGATAATCTCTTTGCTCTTGAATATGAGTGTAGGTTGTTAGAAGCATCCAGACCATGTCTTAAATGTTTTGCCGCTTAAAATTTCTTCCACCAGATATCCTAAACCATCTCTCAAGTTCAAATTCCACAGATCTCTAGGACAGGGGGATAATGCTGCCAGTCTTTTTGCTAAAGCTCAGCAAAAGTAACCTTTTTACTCCAGTTCCCAATAAATTCCTCATCTCCATCTGAGACCATCTCAGCCTGGACTTCATTGTCCATAACACTATCAGCATTTTGGTTTGGTCACAGCAATTTAAAAAGTCTCTTGAAAGATCCAAACTTTTCCTCATCTTCCTGCTTTCTTCTGAGCTTTCCAAAGTGTTCCACCTCTGCCCATTACCCAGTTCCAAAATTGCTTCCACATTTTCAGCTATCTTTATAGCAATGACCACTTTTCTGGTACCAATTTTCTATATTAGTCTGTTCTCACACTTCTATGAAGACATAACTGAGACTGGTTAATTTATGGAGAAAAGAGATTTAGTTTACTAACAGTTCCACAGGCTGCACAGAAAGCATGGCCAAGAAGGCCTTAGGAAACTTACAATCATGATGGAAGGCACAGGCAAAGAAAGGCCATTTTCACATGGCTGGAGGAAGAGACAGAGCAAAGGGGGAAGTACTACACAGTTTCAAATAACTAGATCTCATGAGAACTTACGATCATGAGAACAGCAAGGGGAAGATCCACTTCCATGATCCAATCATCTCCCACCAGGTCCCTCCCCTAACACTGCAGATTGCAATTCAACATGAGGTCTGGATAGGGACAGATCCAAACCATATTAGACCCTAAATCTAAGAGCTATAAAATAAACATCTTTTAATGTCCACATGATATGCTAAGTTAGATCACATACTGTTTCAAAAAATATGTAAAATTATCTCAACAGATTAAAAATCTTATAGAGTATGTTGTCATTTCTAATAAAATTACATTTGAAATCAACAATAAAAAAAGACATTAAAACATCCTCATTTGATTTTAAATGAAATGACACTTGTAAATAATACCTGGCCAAAGTGAATAATCACAAGGGAAATTAAAAAGTGTGTCATGCTGAAAAATAATAAAATGGCAAAATAAAATTTTTGTGATATGCTTTCAACACAGTGCTTAGAAAGAAATTTATAAATATAACTGTAGTCATTGGATTATGCCAATTTTCTCATTTTATGTCTCCTAAACTTACACTTTATAATTCGTTGCAAGAGTTCTATTTGTTAAAATTCTTACAAAGATAATGCAAATTTGAATTCTCAAATTTTGTTTTAAACGACCACAACGTATGCCTTTTTGTTACTAAACTTTAAAAAAATAAAGTTTTCCAGTTTAAACTTTATATAGTTGATGTGCAGAAGAGATAAAGGAAGGGTGTCTAATAAGTACAGGATGAAAAAAACGTTAATGTTCCTCCTGGTTTTGCTGATTGCGGCTCCTCTGGTGCCTTAATATCATATTCTCCAGATCAGGGATTCTGGGGCAAGAAATTTTTTCAGCACAATTACATCTAGTAGATAGAGCTACTTAACTGTGTTGGCCTGTGTTGCAATAAACAATAAATAATAGACCAAACCTCAATACAACTGAACAGCTGTCACCACAGCTAACAGTGTGCAATCATAAGGTAAGACAAGAACTGTAACTGGGGAGCATACATAGACCCAGCTGCCAGCGCTAACAGCACATATATCTTAACCTCTGGGTGACTGTAGCTGCCAAACCTTTTCCACAAGCAGCTTCATGTATTGGCTTCAAGCCTGATAGAAAGATGGAGAAAAAAAGTTGCATATTCAATAATGTTAGAAATAGAAGAATGTGTCAAATGACGGTGGAAATTTTTTATGTACAGTGAATATTATTTTCAAAGAAGAAATATGCTTTTAAAACGTTTAATTCTTTTGGTCAAGGACTATGTCTAATTATTTTTGACAATTTTCATTGAGATTATTATTTATTTTATTTAGTTCTCAAGATTCTCATTGTGCTTAAATGCTCAATTTTATTTCCACATGGAAGCTAAACTGTTTCAATAATAGATATATATTACTGAAAATTACTTACTTAATTGAGATACTGAAGTACTTTCTATACTTTATCAAATCTATGTTTTAACTAAAAAGCACTAACGTTTATCATATTATTTGTCATTGTTGCCTTAATGTTTACATTATAATGCTAAGTAAAATGATAACTTCGGGATTGGCACAAGGGTAAATAGTGCATAGAAACTACAGACCAAGGTGAAAGGTAAAATATCTTAAACTATGTGATGTTGCCCACAGCGTGGGTCACGGTGGCATAACTTTAATCTGGAGTATTATCTGAACTTCATGTCTCTGCAAATACGAACAAGATGCAAAAGAGATGTTATGATTAGACTGACTGCCCTGTGAGGCACTTTGAGGAATTTCTACCCTCTGACTTTAAGTAACATATAAACTGTTGACCACAGATGACAATTTGGGACAGTTCCTTCATACCAGTCGTTCCATGTACAAGTGGAATAATTGGGGAAAATTGTGCACTTCTGAGTGTTTTCCAAGAGCCAGGACCGTATTGAAAATCAAATGGCCAGGCCTTAAAAAACCGTGAGATTTTGTCCTGAAATTATTTTACATGAGAAGATACATTCAGTATTATATTCATACCTTTAATACAAAAACATACATTTAAAAAATTCTAAAGAATCAAAAACTACTTCAAGATGCTGTAAAGTGTTATTCAAATTCATATTCCTAATACTTTTCAAATTTATTATCTATTTTTAATAAACAATTTAATCATGTGACTGTTGTGTTCTGATCAAGTGGTCTTCATGTAAATTGGCCTAGGCAAAGAATGAGCTTGTCTTTCCTTATTTTTTCTGCTCTTTGTGAAAATTGTATTTTTCAATGCAAATGGTATACTAGCATTTTGTTTAATATATAAGTTGCTTGTGAATTGTTTACAAACTGTTGTCTTTCTTATGTCCTCTAAATAGAGACACTGGAAACTCTGGGGATATTTCCATGTATGTTTAAATATCAGGTATAACAAAAGTCAAAATAAAAGATCTTTCTTTTTTCACCATCTTGCCATCAATTGACAATTCCATCAGGTTGCAGAATGCTTTCTCTGTATAATGGCTAATTTTAATGGATCAGTTTCAGTGGATTAATATACCCAAGCAGTTTGGCAACTTTGACTGGATGACAAAATAAATTAATATGCTAAAAAAGATACAAATTAGAAAAGAATACTTACTATAACAATCCATATGGAGTATAACTATACATAAGTATTAGAAAGATAAATGTGTGGATAAATATTTATTAAAAGTATAAACATCTACCTGTAATCCCAGCACTTTGGGAGGCCAAGACGGGCGGATCACGAGGTCAGGAGATCGAGACCATCCTGGCCAACATGGTGAAACCCCGTCTCTAGAAAAAAATACAAAAAACTAGCCAGGCGAGGTGGCGGGTGCCTGTAGTCCCAGCTACTCGGGAGGCTGAGGCAGGAGAGTGGCGTGAACCCAGGAGGCGGAGCTTGCAGTGAGCTGAGATAGCACCACTGCACTCCAGCCTGGGCGACAGACCGAGACTCCGTCTCAAAAAAAAATAAATAATAAAAAAAATAAATAAACATCTAAAGAATGTGATATTTAAATGCTGTTCTGGAATTATTTTATCACCATCCACTACTTACAGACCTCTGAGAAAGAAATCTATTTTGTATTTGAATAGTACATTGTTGAAATTTTCTAATAATTATTTTTATTCATTTTAGCCATTCAGGTGTATATACTATTTTTTTTTTATTTTTTACATTTTGAGGAAATGCCTTTTATGTAATTTCTAGTAAAGTTATTTGCCTATTTTTCTATTGAATTGACTGTGTAGGTACATAATATCATAGTATGAGTTCTATGTTTTTATCTATCTATCTATCTATAGATACACATATATGCAATGAAATTAGTGCTATATCATTATATCTGAACTGTACTCTCTCTCACTTGCTTTTTTGTTACTTTCTTAATTGTATTTGTTTCGGACAGGTTTTTTAAATTTTATGATAGCAAATTTACTGTGTTTTCTTTTTGTTTTATTTTTAAAATTTTCACCCATATTGAGGTATGGAAAATAATATTCTCTTTTTCTCTAGAAGTTTGGTGGTTTATTTCCCAGTTTAGATGTCTAATCTATATAAAATGGTTTTTCTTTACGGTATTATGTAGATGTAAGGATTAAGTTTCCAAATAAATATCCTATTGTGATTTTTAATTTGAAAGAAACAGAGAGAGAGTAATTTAGCCTTAATTGACAAACTTGTGTTTATATCATAATGGCCCATATTTCTAAGTGGTACTTCAAGTGTAAGAGCAAATAATAAGAAGACATACCTACTGAGATAGCACAATTAAAACTTGATTAGATCAATCACAGAATGGGTAGAAATGATCTGCTTAAAACCTTCCAAGCTTAAAGTTAAGTAAATGCTTTCTTTAAAAAAAAAAAACACTTTTATTTTATTTTAGGGTTACAAATGAAGGTTTGTATCACGGGGTTTGTTGTACAGATTATTTCATTACCCGGGTATTAAGCCTGGTACCCATTAGTTAATTTTTCAGATCCTCTCCCTCCTCTGACCCTCCAGCCTCTGAAACAACCCAGTATGTATTGTTCCCCTCTATGTGTCCATGTGTTCTCATCATTTAGCTCCCACTTGTAAGTAAGAACATGTGGTGTTTGGTTTTCTGTTCCTGGGTTAGTTTGCTAAGAATAATGACCTCCAGCTCTATCCATGTCCCTGCAAAGAACATGCTCTTTTGCTTTTTTATGGCTGTATAGTATTCCGTGTGTATGTACCACATTTTCTTTATCCAGTCTGTCATTGATGGGCATTTAGATTGATTCCATGTATTTGCTGTTGTGAATAGTACTGCAATGAACACATGTGTGCATGGGTCTTTATAACAGAATTATTTATATTCCTCTGGGTGTATATACAGTAATGACATTGCTGGGTCAAATGGTGTTTCTGTCTTTAGGTGTTTGAGGAATCACCACACTGCCTTCCATAATTGCTGAAATAGTTTACACTCCGCCAACAGTGTATAAGCATTGGGTTTTCTCCACAATCTCACCATGTGTTATTTTTTGACTTGGTAATAGTAATCATTTTGACTGGTGTTACATGGTATCTCATTGTAATTTTGATTTGCATTTCTTGAATCATCGGTGTTTTGAGTTCTTTTTCATATGTTTGTTGGCTGCATGTATGCCTTCCTTAGGAAAGTGTCTGATCATGTCATTTGCCCACTTTTTTATGGGGTGTTTGTTTATGGAAGTGCTTTATATTCAAGGAAAGCCACAAAATATTTTTCCTATTATTCATATTTACTAAATGAGACTCAAATATTATAAGCATACCAGGAGACGTGAACAAATAATGAAAGGCCAAGAGGCAAAAAAATATTCATCAACAGATTATCTAGATTTTGGAAAGATTAACACAAATATTAAAATAATTGTGATTAATATATGTCACAATATAGATGAATGAAAAAATAATATTGTCATAAAAATGAATCTATAAAAATAGCAAATTATTTGTGGATTTAAAATATAATGTCTTAGTGTGTTTTTTGTTGTCATAAAGGAATATCTGAGCCTGAGTAATTTGTAAAGATAAGAGGTTTATTTGGCTAATAGTTACACAGGCTGTTCAAGAAGCATGGTGCTGGTGACATCTGCTTCTGTTGAGAGTCTCAGACTGCCTCCATTCATACTGAAAGGCTAAGGGAAATCAGCAGGTGATGTGTATAGAAACCACATAATGAAAAAGGAGGCAAGAGAGAGCAAGAAAGTACCAAGTCCTTTTAAACAATCAGCTTTTATGGAAACTAATAGAGTGAGAATTCACTCACTCCAGAGGGAGGGAATTAATCTACTTATGCTGGATCTAGCCCCATTACTCAAACATCTCCCATCAGGCCCTACTTGTAGCATTGGGGTTAAAATTTCAACATTTGGTTTGGGATGACAAATATCCAAACCATAATATCCAATAATATAAAATTCCAAAAATATAATCACATTAAGAACCAAGTAGAAAGCTAAAGTGTAGTTTAAAACATCATAAGAGAATAATAGTGAACTGAGTTACATATAAATAGAAAATACTGGACCAGGCATGGTGGCTCACGCCTGTAATCTCAGCACTTTGGGAGGCCGAGGCAGGCGGGAGTTTGAGACCAGCCTACCCAATGTGGTGAAACCCCGTCTCTGCTAAAAATACAAAAATTAGCCAGGCATGGGGGCAGGCTCCTGTAGTCCCAGCTACTTGGGAGGCTGAGGCAGGAGAATCACTTGAACCCGGGAGGCAGAGGTTGCAGTGAACCGAGAGCACGCCACTGCACTCCAGCCTGGGTGACAGAGTGAGATTCCATCTCTAAAAAAATAAATAAATAAATAAATAAATAAATAAATAAATAAATAAATGAAAGAAAATACCCCTCTTGATGTCCAGAGACAAAAAAAAAAAAAAAAAAAAAAAAAAAAAAAGAAGGGAAAACTTTATAAAAATACACGATAGGATGGCTATGGTCTAAATGTTTATGTCTCTCCAAAATGCATATGTTGATATCTTCTATGGTTTGAATGTGTCCCCCAAAAAGCATGCATTAGAAACTTAATACCCAATGCAACAGTGTTGGGAGGTGAGGCCTAATACGAGGTGATTTGGTTGGCTTTGTATCCCCACCCAAAGCTCATGTCGAATTGTAATTTTTAATGTTGAGGGAGGAATCTGGTGGGAGATGATTGGATCATAGGGGCAAATTTCCCTCTCGCTGTTCTCATAATAATGACTGAGTTCTCATGAGATCTGCTTGTTTAAAAGTGTGTAGCACTTCTTCTTTCACTCCCTCTCTCATGTTCTGCCATAGTAAGATGTGCTTGCCTCCCCTTTGCCTTCCACTATGATTGTAAGTTTCCTGAGGCCTCCCAGCCATGCTTCCTATACAGCCTGTTGAACTGTAAGTCAATTAAACCTCTTTTCTTCATAAATTACCCAGTCTTACGTAGTTCTTTTTAGCAGAGTGAGGATGGACTAATACAGGAGGTTTTTAAGTCATGAGTGTGATGCCTATTACAAATGGATTATACTTATTACAAAATAGCTTGGGGATGTAAGTTTGTAAGTTTGATCTCTTGCTTTCTCTCACCCTCTCCTGCACCTTTACTGTCTGACATGGACAATGCAGCAAGAAAGCCCTTGCGAGAATCCAGCATCTCAATCTTAGACTTCCCACCCTACAAAACATGAGTCAATAAATTTCTGTTCATTTCAAATTATTTAGTCTGAAGTAAAAAATGAACTAAGACACAAAATTGGTATCAGAGAGATGGGGTGTTGCTATAAAAACGTATAAATATGTGAAAGTGGCTTTGGAACTTGATAATGAATAGAGATTAGAAAAGTTTGGAGAAACATGCCAGAAAACCCTAGATTGCAATAAACAGAGGGCTAAGGAGTTTAAGCAGAATTGCTGAGTGCTCAGAAGAAAAGGACTGTAAAGAAAGACTGAAACATCTTAGAGATTACCTAAGTGGTTGTGATCAAAATGTTGGCAGGAAAATGAGAGAGAAAGCCAATACTAATGAGGTCTCAGATGGAAAAAAGGAATAACCTATTAGAAACTGGAGGAAAGATCATACATATTATAAAGTGGCACAGGACTTGGTTAATTGTGTCCAAGCCCAATGGCATTTTGAAAGGCAGAATATAAGAGCTATCAACTAGCATATCTGTTGGAGGGCATAATCTAAGCAGCAAAACATTCAGGGTGCTATATGACTTTTTTCAATTTTATATAGTAAAATAACAGGACAAAAAGTCATTTAAAGACAGAATTTTAATTAAAAAAAAACACACAGTGGTTAGAGATTTGAAGGATTTTCACCTTGGCTTTGTGGTATAGAATGAATAAGCATTTTTAATAGAGGGAACCTAGGTTGTAGCCAAGAGAATGTTTAGTAAGAAGTTCAGTATGGATAGTATAAAATCAGAGAATATTTATTAAGACAGTGAGAAGGACCCCAAAGGTACTTGAGAAATCTTTTAGACCATTCTTCCCATTGCAGGCTGAAAGCTCAAGAATCGAAGAATGGTTTCAGGGGCAAACCTGGGGTGCCTTTAAGCTCACTGCCCAGGTCCACCTCAGAACTCTGTTCTCTGCATTCTGGCGCACATTGCTCCTTGGTTACTGCAGGTATGGCCCAAGACAGCCCAAGTGTGGCTCACACCAGAGCTTTGGAAAATGCATGTAGCAAATCTTGGTGACCTCCACGTGGGTTTAAGTCTTTAGTTTCATATAATGCAAGAGATGTAGGTGCATGTCCTCCTCCACCTACATTTCCATAGATACAACAAACAATCTGAGAGACAAGGCAGAAACTTGTAGCAGGGGTGGAAACATTGAAGAGTTTTTAATTAGGCCAATGCCCTGTAGGATCATAGGGTCAGAGCCACTGCAAAGAGTCCCCATTAGGGCAGTACCTCGTGGAGTTACAGAGGTGGGGTTGTCACCAAGGCTCAGAAACTGTAGAGCTAGCTGTGTGTAACACCAGCCTTGGGAGAACCACAGGCAAGAAGAACCTTCCACCCGTTGACAGTTGCAGCATGGGCTAAGCCCTCCAAAGCCATGAGCTTTGGGCCCTTCAAGGGTCCAACCTCTACCCCATTGTGGCAGAGGTATGGCATGGAGCCAAGGAAGATTATTCTGGAACCCTAAAGATGTGACTTTTGTCCCGCTGGGTTTTGTACTTACTTGGGACCAGTTAACCCCCTTTTTATGGCTATTTCTCTCTCTGCAATGAGAATGTCTAAAAAATTCCTGTCTCATTATTGTGCTTTGGAAAGATTTTTCTCATTTTACTTCACAAGCTTATGGCTGGGGAGCAATATACTTCTGGATAAATCGTGATTTGAGTCTCACTCACATGATGGTACATGAAAATTTGAATTATGGAGTTGGTACTGGAATGAATAAGAATTTGTGGGTACTGGGGTGGAATGAATGTACTTGCATTTTGAAAATAACACAAAGTTTGGAAGTTAGGGTTGAAATTCTATGGTTTGACTCTGTGCCCCAAATGCATGTGTTGGAAACTGAATCCCCAATACAACAGTGTTGGGAGGTGGGGTCTAATTGGTGGAGTTGAGATAATGAGAACTTTGCCTTCCTTAATAGATTATTCTATATTATAAAAGGGTTTGAGGCTGCGAGTTCAATTTCTTCTCTCTTGCCCTTCTGTTTTTTACCATTATTTGATGCAACAAGAAAGCTTTTGTGACACGGCAGCCTCTCAATCTTGCATGTTTCAGATTCTAAAACCATAAGCCAATACATTTTTGTTCCTTATAAATTATCCAGTCTCAGATATTCTGTTATAGCAGCACAAACCTAACTAAGACAACACTCAAACATTTATGCAATAATATTAAGAGGTGAGGACTTTAGGGTGTAATTAGGTCATAAAGGCAGAATTCTTATGGATAAGATTAGTGACCTTGTAAAAGAAGTTCAAAGGAGCTCATTCTCGCCTTTTCATCTATGAAGAATTTGGCCCTCATTCGACATTATTGATTCTGCTAGTGCCTTGATCTTGGATGTTCCAGCCTCCAGAACTGTAAGAAATAAATTTACATTATTCATAAATTACCCATTCTAAGGTATTTTTGTTATAGCACCACAAACAAACTAAGGCTTAGTATAAATTGTTTCAACAAATATTTAGTTTGTGTCTTAAGAAGAATGATGAATAGGAACAAGGTAGAGATAATATTTGATGAAAGATTGGTCAAAAATGTTCCTTAACTGTAGAAATTGTTTGTTTATTTATTTATTTATTTATTTATTTATTTATTTATGTATTTTTGAGACAGAGTCTCGCTCTGTCACCCAGGCTGGAGTACAGTGACGTGATCTTGGCTCACTGCAACCTCCAACTCCCTGGTTCAAGTGATTGTCCTGTATCAGACTCCCAAGTAACTGGGACTATAGGTGCCTGCCACCACACCTGGCTAATTGTTTGTATTTTTAGTAGAGACAGGGTTTCACCGTGTTAGCCAGGATAGTCTCCATCTCCTGACCTCGTGATCTGCCGACCTTGGCCTCCCAAAGTGCAGGGATTACAGGTGTGAGCCACTGTGCCCAGCCAAAATAATTTGTTTTTACATTAAAATTTTTACCTACTTCAAGAAAGATAAATCAGTTTTTTTGTTATTGTATATTCAAAAAAGATATTCCCTCAACATACAAACATTTATTTAGTTTATAATTTTGTGGTTAAACTATTCGGGTTGTGATGACATGAAAGGTTATTTTGTCACCAGCTTGGAGCAATCATGTATGTAGAATCATCTGACTTTTAGTCAGACAGCTCTGCTTCTGGAGAGTGGGTAGCCTTAGCTGGATTAATGGGAGTAACTAGTCTACATGGTGTTTGGTCTTTCATTCCAGTCTTGATCAATGTAAGGAGGCATCCAAAAGCATCAAGAGAATGTAAGCTCCAAGGTATAAACATTTCTCCAAGTTTCGGTTTCCATTGATCTTCCTGTTCCATTACAAAATGAAAGTCACATGGACAGAATAGGAGTCAATGTAAAAATGTCTGCACAAAAAATACTGGGATGCAAGAATAAATTAGAGGCCACTACTATAACTATGCTAAAGACCATCTCTAATTGTAATGATGAGTAACTTTCCCATAGAAATGTTTCTATCTTTGACAAAGTACACCAGAGTCACATTTAATTATGAGATTATGTTTGAAATCTAGAACTATGCATAATTCAAACAAGTCAGTAGCTCCCCAATTAAAATTCTTCTTAATACAGAGATCTAAACTAAAAAGAGAGTTAAAAATCTAAACTAAAAAAGAAAATTATCTGTCCACCAAACACTCAACATATAGAGTGAAATAAAGATGAATTAACTACAATAGACACTTTTATTTTGTCTGGCCAGTTACTCTACGGGAAAGGAATAGTCATTGATACTGTCATGATCTTGATATAATTCTATTCAAAGGGAGTGTTTCCCCATTTCTTGTTTTTCATCACTTTTGGACTCACTTTTTTGGCTTTTGGCTTCTCCCTTTGGGGTATCAATCAAATTATATTAAAGTGGTCCAAGTTTTTAACTGAGAAGCTTTCTCGACCTGCTTAATTCTCGTACAGAGTTTAGAACCCAGAAGTGTCTTGCAGTTTACTCAAATCTGAGACTGTATTTGCTGCTCCCTTAAAACCTTTGCAGAGTGAATGTAAAGAAGCTAACAAAGTGGAGATATCAAATAATTTGTCTCTTCAATGAAGGAATCATTAAGCTAATAAAAAACAGACAGAATCCATTTTTCAGGAACTCCAGAATCTAATTTTTAAAACTTAACAGCAATTGAAGGAGTGTTTAAAAAAGAGAAAGACTACTACACTTTAGCAGGAAATATTGTAGTGCTTTTGCTTACCCACTTGCCATTTTCTCCCTATTTGCCAGTAGGGAAGCAGCTGTGGGGACGGCAGTAGACATTTCTGGCATGACTTGCTGGTATGAGAGTTTAATAGGATCTGTTCTCAAAAACTGTGTGTATGCATTTTGACATATCTGGTGTTTCCCTGAGGAGTCAGTGCAGTGACTGACCTTTGTTTCATCCCTCCCAGACTGGAGCAATAGTCTTGGTAGTGGTGGTGTCTGTCAAAAACACTTAAATACATAAACTATTCATAGTTGTCTGAGGCAAGAGAAGGCATGTGGGGCAAGTAGAAGAAAAATGCAAAAGGCTGGGAAGGGGGAAACTAAGAAGGAAAATTCTTGGGGGAAAAAGAATTTGAAGAGATATTGTGTATAGTATGGAATTTGGAGTGTAACATGCATGTACACCAACAGCTGAATGCATGCTTAGAAAATACCTAAAATGATTCTGCAGTTATAAAACTGATGGATCTATGGGTTCCATGCAAGATTATGAAGGCTGGTTTGTCTTATCATTAAAGGAATGCCACAGCTTATAGTGAATTTCCAGACTGAGAGAGGTTATTGTATGTTCATTTTATTTGTTGATTGGTTTTCTCCATATGTTTAGCCAACCTTGGTCAGGTGATCAGCTGACCACTAAGAAAATAGAATAAAGACTTCAAGGCCACACACAGAAGTGAATGCAGTATCTGCAAAAAACAGTTTGGAGAATTCATTTTAAAGTTAGATGACTGCAGCAATTAACAATTGACAACAGCAAACCCTTGAATGAGGGAAAATCGAATTCCTAGAGTTACCGCATTACAATATTCAAAGTGTTTAATTTTCAATAATCACAAAAGTTTAAAATCATATAAAGAAATGGAAAAGATTGATCAAATTATAAAGAAAAAATTAAACATGTCAGAAGCCATGCCTGAGGGAACCTAGACTTTGGAGTTGCTAGATAAGGACTTTAAGTCAATTATCTTAAATATATTCCAGGAGATAAAGAAAACTAAAGAGAAAGAATGAGGGGAAACCAATAGAACAATGTATAAAAACATAAATATCAATAAAGAGATATAACTATTTAAAAAGAACCCAGAAAATAATTTTTAAAAATTATACCTTAAGTTCTAGGGTACATGTGCACAATGTGCAGGTTTGTTACATATGTATACATGTGCCATGTTGGTGTGCTGCACCCATTAACTTGTCATTTACATTAGGTATATCTCCTAATGTAATCTCTCCCTGCTCCTCCCACCCTACCACTCCATGACAGGCCCTGGTGTGTGATGTTTCCCACCCTGTGTCCAAGTGTAAAAAGAACCCAGAAAATAATTTAAACTGAAGTGTATAATAATGGAAATGAGAAATTAATTAGAGGAGTTCTACAGCAGATGTGAGCAGGCAGAAGAAGAAGAAGAAGATAAGAGATTTAAAATTATCCCTTCTGAGGAGCAGAAAAAATAAAAGATTAACTGGAAATTAACAGATGGATTTATGGTACAGCACATAGCATGCCAAAATACACATTATGAGAGTAATAGGGAAAGGGGGAGAAATAATATGTAAAGAGCTGGGCAAAAACTTCCCAAATTTGATAAAAGGCAGTAATCCATATCCAAGAAAGCAGACACACATGCAACAGGTTAAACAAAAAGAGATACACCAAGACACATTACAACCAAAATGTTGAAAGCCATAGTCAAAGAGAGAATTTTGAAATAGCAAGAGAGAATCAGCTCATCACATTAAATGGATTTTGTTTTTTGTTTTTTGTTTTTTGTTTTTTTTTAGTAGTGGGCAGGGGTGGAGTTTCATTATGTTGCCCAGGCTGGAGTACAATGGGGCGATCTCGGCTTACTGCAACCTCTGTCTCCCGGGTTCAAGTGCCTCAGCCTCTTGAGTAGCTGGGACTACAAGTGCACGCCATAATGCCCAGCTAATTTTTGCATTTTTGGTAGAGATGGGGTTTCGCCAAGGCTGGTCTTGAACGCTTGACCTCAGGTGATCCATCCACCTCGGCCTCCCAAAGTGCTGGGATTACCTCGGCCGGCCTAAATGGATTCTTAATAAGCTTTCTTACCAGAAACCATGGAGAGCAGAAGGAATTAAGCTGACTCAAGTTCTGAAAGAAAAAAAAAACAGTCTGCTAAGAATTCTGTCTGTCACAAAACTGAACTTCAAAAATGAAGACATTCCCAGATATTCAAAAGCTGGGGCAGTTTGTCAGTGGTAGACATGACAGAAAGAAATGTTAATGGGAGTTTTTCAGGCTGAAATTAAGTCACTAAACAATAACTCAAAGCCACATATAAATATACAATAAGTATATATACATATATAAATAAACATACAATACACACATATATAAAATGAAGAATTCAACAAAAGTAACTTCATAGGTAAGTATAAAAGTACTGAAATATTTTTGGATGTAACTTCTTTTTTGTTTCCTATATGATTTAAAAACAAAAACAGTAAATACAGGTTGATGGACACACAATGTATAAACATGTAACGTATAATAGGAACAATCTAAAAGTGATGACAGCTGTATAGGAGCAGAGATTTAACATATTATTGAAACTAAATTCAAACTCAGTCGTTAGAAATGTAGGATATTAATTATAATTCTCATACTAACCACTGAGAAGTTGCTCAAACACAAGAGAAGGCAGTGTTAAAAGAACTGAGGAACAATAATATGTGTGTATACATATTTTTATATTTGTACATGTGCATATGTATGTAAATGTATATAAATGTATGAATGGCTGTGCATATATATAAATATATATATAAATATAGGCCATATAGAAAGTAAATTGGAAAATGACACAAATGTCTTAGTTTGTTGGTGCTGCTATTAAAAAAGTTCCAGAGAATGAGTAATTTATAAAGAACAGAAATTTGTTTTATCTTGGTTCTGAAGACTGGGAAATCCAAGATGAAGTGCTGGTGATGAAGCGCTGGCATGGTATCTAGTGAAGGCTCGTCCCTCATAGCACTATCTACATGTCCTAACGTTGTGGAAAGAATAGAAGGGCAAACAGGGTGTCGTTACATGGGGGAAGGGACAGAAGTATAAACAGGAATGCACATTTTTGGCTATACAAAATGTTACACTAGAAAAGAAATCTTAATTCAAAAAGACTGAGATGACACAAATTATTTTTTTCTGACCTCTGTAAAATGAAACTAAAATAAAAACTGGAAAACTTATAAATGCATGGAAATTGGACAACACACTATTAAGTAACCAATGGGTCAAAGAGGAACTCACATGAGCAATTATAAAATACTTTGAGATGAATTTAAACAGAAATACAACACATCTAAATTTAAATGATGCAACAAAAGCAATGCTCTGAGAAAAAAGTATAGCCGTAAATGAATACATTTAAAAAGTGTCAGTAAATACCCTAACTTTACCAAGCAACTAGAAAAAGAACAACAAACTGAAGCCAAAGCTAGCAGAAGAAAGGAAATAACAAAGATTACAGCTTAAGTAAATAACATAGAAAATGGAAAAACAGAGAAAATCAACACAACCAAAACTTCATACTTGGTAAAAATAATAAAAAAAAAAAAATGACACACTGTTATTTAGACAAACAAAGAAACAAAGAGAGGGGATACAAAAACTAAAATCAGAAATAAAAGCAGAGATGGTACTATTTTATTTGTCAATAAAGAACATGGAGATGTTTCTCGAACCTAAACAGAAAGGTACAGGGCCCGGACAAAACCAAGAACCTTTACATGGATGGATCTGATAATAAACTAATATTTACCCCTTCTCTATTATTTTAAATATTCATTAAAAATAATATCTTATATCAGATCACAGATTTTTCTAATGCACTTGTGACCAAATTGTTTGTATATACGGGGTCCTGTCTGCAAAATAAACAAAGAAACAAAAAACATTTGCTTGAGATTCTGCAAACCTATGGACAGCCCTGAAAATGACTCCTGTCTTAGGTCTGCTCTGGACTTTGAGTTTAGCATCACTGTCACAGTTCATTCACCTTAAGAAATCTTAGTATGTATTCTAAGAAGAAAAGTTTGTTTATTCTTCCTTGTATATTAGCTTAGCAGTTTTCTAAGTCTTTTCCACTGTTAAGTCATTTACCATGATTTCTTTTTTTGTCTAGATGAGGGTTTAGCCAAATACCCTAGCCAGCCCTTAACAGAAATATTATATCCTATATTTCAACTTTTAATTTTAAACTTTATGCTGCTATGCTTAAAGTTTGTGTATGTCTCCTAGTATACATATGCAAAAAAATTATCTGGGGTGTATACCTAAGAGTAGAATTGTGTCACCAGCTATTCATATTCTCTACTTAGGTAGATATTGTCAAGCAATTCCCCAAATATATTAGCACCATGTACACTACCTCTAGAATTTTTCTATTGCCCTATGTAACAAATTTCATATTTTCAGAATTAAAAACAAAATCCAATCAGATAAGTAGGTTGGCATTACATATATATTTGAAATCATACCAAGTTTTGATCAGTTTGAATCTCTTTCCTTAGTAGCCAATTGAGTTTGTTGTTTGTTTCCATAACACACTTGCTAATTTCATTAGTCTATTTCTCAGTTAGATTTTGGGGTTTTGTTGATTTGCATACTAATATTTTAGAGGTGTTACAAATACTATCATCCAATATGTAACTTGTCTGACGTTTTTATGATCTCATAAATTTAAAACAAACTATTATAATTTTGATGTACTTAAAATCATCCATTGTTTCATTTGTGATTTATGCTTTTTATATTTTATTATTCTAGGTCATAAAGATGTTTTCTGATTGTTTTTGAAGGGAAAAAAGAAACATCTGAGAAAGAAACAGAGTGAATCCGAACAAAAGAAATTATATGCTTAATTAAAAAGAAGTAAAATGTAGAGGTGTTAATTTTCTTCATAAAAATAAATATGAAAAAGGAGCTTAATGTTTCCCCATAAAGTTTACCAAACATTTCAGATTGTTGTACTTAGTATTTCAATGTATTTGATTATGGAATGGTTTAACTGATGGTTTCATATATGAAATATGTATGATTTTCACTTTAAATAACTAAAATGTGTGGCTGAATTACTACAAAATAATGGGACATGTACCTGGTAGTTCAAGATCAAACTATGACATTTGCTTTGATGTAGCATATATGAATTCTAAGTAATTGATTATTTTTGAACCCTATGAATTTTGCTTCAATTAATTTTTTTCAAAGAATTCTATTAATATAATCATAAATGAGATCTCCATTTTCATGTTGTCTGGGTTCAATTCTCTTTGACTGTCAAATAAACAGTCCTTTTATTTTGTCCTTTACTACTTTATAGACATAAATTTCACAAGGGGAAATTCCTTATGAAACGTTTTACAAAACAGTGTTTCCTTTAAGCTCTGAGCTGCATTACAGAGATTTAAAAATACACATACCACAAGTTTCAAAAGCTCTTTTTTTAAAAAATTACTTTATTTACCAGTCTTGCTACCATTCCCTTTCTTTGCAACTTTCAAAGCTGTAGAGCTATAGAATTACAGTGCGATATGAGGAGTAGAAAAAAGATGAATTTAAATAAGGCTCGTCCTTTAAATCTTTTATTAAAATTAATTTATTGTATACATATTTTCAAAAAAGGAAAAGAAATTAATACAGATTATTATGTGCCAGCCATTGTTTTAAAAATAATACAAAAAACTATCAACTGGCCAGGAGCGGTGGCTCATGCCTGTAATCCCCGCGCTTTGGGAGGCCGAGGCTGGCAGATCATGAGGTCAGAAGATCGAGACCATCGTGGCTAACACGGTGAAACCCCGTCTCTAATAAACGTACAAAAAAGTGAGCCGGGCGCGGTGGCGGGTGCCTGTAGTACCAGGTATTCAGGAGGCTGAGGCAGGAGAACGGCATGAACTTAGGAGGCAGAACTTGCAGTGAGCCGAGATCGTGCCACTGCACTCCAGCCTGGGCGACACAGCAATACTCTGTCTCAAAAACAAAAACAAAAACAAAAACTATCAATTAAATAATAAAAATAATAAAAATATTGATGTATTTTAGTCAAAGAGTTGTAACTATTTTGAAACCATAAACTATCCTCTTTTACTCTTTATATTGAGGTATAATGAACAAATAAAATATTTATATTCAAAGCATACAATGTGTCATTTTTGTATATGTGCACATTGTGAAATAATTACCACAATCAAGCTAAATATATTCACTAACTGCCATAGTTATTGTGTGTGTGTCTGTGTGTGTTAGCAATACTTAAGATCTACTGTCTTAGCAAATTTCAATACATTATTGAATTATAATAATAATAATACATTATTATTAATTACAGTCATCGTATTTCCCCAACCTCCAACCCCTGATTGCCACCTATAAATTAAATTTTTTTGTTGTCCACATATAAATAGGATTATGCAGTATTTTTATTCTTATGTCTGGCCTATTTCACTTTACATAATTTCATTCAGTTTCATCTTATTTTTGCAAATGGCAAGATTTCCTAAAAAAAAAAAAAAAAAAAAAAAAGAAAAAAACCGAAGTCCTGGAAACAAATAAGTTTGTTTGTCTATGGATAAATAAGTTGAATTTTTTAAAAGTGATTATGTATATTTAATGGAATGCCGTTCAGTTTTCCTTACTTTATTAAAGATCAAATAAATTAAAAAGAGAAAATTTGCATGTAAAACTCAGATATTACTCATTGCTTACAAAATATTAAGTAATTGTTTAAAAATTTTTAATGTGCTGCTGACTTTTTAAATTTCTGCATAAAACATAAATATTATATTTGAAGGTAATATAACACATACAAGTGAATATTTATAAATGCATATAGTTAGACCCATGTGATCAAATAGATCCATAAATGTAAAAATAGGCATAAGTATATATACAAATATACATAAGGATAGTAACTTTCCTTGTTGTTCTCATTTTGTTGTTGTTGTTGTTGTTAATAAATAGCTATTGGTGCTAGGCTTAGAGGTTCATGCCTATAATCCCAACACTTTGGAAAGCTGAGGAGGAGGATTGTTTGAGCCCAGGATTTCAAGACTGGCCTGGGCAACATGCCAAGACCCAGTCTCTACAAAACATAAAAAGTTGAAAAATTAGCCAGGTATAATGGCATGAGGCTGTAGTCCCAGCTACTCAGGAGGCTGAGGCAGGAGAATTGCTGGTGTTCAGGAGGTTGTGGCTCCAGTGAGCCATGTTTGCACCAGTGCACTCCAACCTGGGCAACGGAACAAGACCCTATCTCAAAAATAAATAAATCCATACATATAAATAGCCATTGAAAAATGTTCAATAATACTGAATTATGTATTGAAAAATTTAAAGATGACTATTTTGAGTTTTAAAAAGTAAAATGATAAAATGTATGTTGAGTTTGTTTTGATTAGCAAATAATACAATGACTTTGAAAGCACCTGTTAAAATACTGTGTTATATAAACAATAACCATTTTAGTTGAATGAATTTCCATACATGGCCTTAATATACAAAATATTTTTTTAAGTTGTGACTGCATCTAAATAATATGTATTATATATAAAATTAGTTTTAAGACACCCAGAGAGAGAAAGACAGGGAGTGAAAGATAGAAAGGATAAGATAAATATATGAGCAATGAGCAGGAAAAAAAAGGGGAAAGGGAAAATAAATTTTCAAGCTAAAGATATTGAGTCAAAATCTAGACCAGCAGTCTCATTTCAGAGTGCGAACAAAAGCTAACAAGTGCATCAATAACACAGCTATTAGTACTTGACTAATCTACTGAATAACTTCTAGTGTAACAAATTAAAATTAAAGAAAACTGTCTAGTTGTAACTGAAAAATCAAAACTGTAACAATTTAAGAACAGAAACTTTTAAAAAAATCTGCTATGTCTTTAATAAAAAATGACAAAATACTCATAATTAGCATTAGTGTATACAAAAACGAAACAGGATTTTAGAGCAGCAGTTCACTTTCCTAGGAAACAATAACAATAGGATTAACATAGTGTTGATGTTGTTTCAAAAAATTCACTGTATGTAAAATAAAATCTCTAAACATCTGGGTGATATGCCTCATCTTAAATTCTGTAGTTTAATTAAGACTCTTGGAGGACCTTTATCTCTTCAAAAATAAGTGATATTATTTTAGATAACTAATGAAGTTCCTAGCAGACATTATACATTCTTTGCTGGTAGTGATAAGCTTGAAGAATGCTTGAAATATATATCTAAGAAGTATATTAGAAAGGAAGGTAGGAGAGTTTGTATGACGAACTTTTATAGGACTTCAAGTTTAATTTCAAATATTCCACAATCTCTTACCACTTTTGATGTAGTACCTTATCTCACCAGACATAGTCAGAATTCAAATTCCTGTGTGCACCACAGCTCCCATTCTAAATATTCTCAGCCAAGCAAGATCCAAGGTTACAGTTTCCAGCTTCAAGGTGACCAGCATTGCAGGGCCTTTGTGTTTTGCTCCACTAGAAGACTACCAAAAGAGTGCTACATGTGTCCCCAATATCTTACTGAGCTTTGGTGAAATACTCCTCACAGTGTTGAGTTATAGTCCTTCTGCTCTCAATTTTCCTATACAGTTTTCCAACAATCACTAAACCCTGCAATACATTTGAGTGATTAAAAGCCCGGATCCTGGCAGGAAAGAGAATTCATTACAAACACTTGCAACAGTGGAAGTTAATAGCATCCAAAAGGGACAACAGGAGGAAAACGAGGACAAAATACTCCAGTCGTCTATACTCTTCTTCCCCTTTATCTTCTTCTGATGCCTCCTTTTGTCAAACTTAACTTGAAGTTGCTGTAAACTAAGCCTGAGAGATGGAATCTGCAGAGATTAGCATCTGAACAGAAGGGTGGAGTATGTATATGAGGGGCAGAGAAAGAAACAGAGCAGAAAATCACTATATTTTTTCTGACAATAAAGAATTTTTGCTTTATCTAACTCATTGCCCAAAGTAGAGTTCTTTTCCGGAAGCTATTTAATTACACATATCAATAGTCCTGTTTGCCAGATATAATCCAAAACATGCAAACTAAAGTAGAGGTACGATATGCAAGGTATAACAAAACAACGAAAATACCAAGTGGAAAGAACTATGGCTGAGTCAAGGATTACAGAGAAATAAAAGAATACCCCTTTAAGGAGTCAAGGGAAATTCATAAAGTATTGGAATCTTGAAGGATTACAGAGAGTTAGATAAAGTATCACAAAGGGGGAGGGTGTGAGAAAAGATAATAATCTAAAAAATATAGATGGGTTTTAATAAGATTTAAATGTTGGTTATGTGGAAGAAGCAACAACAAAAAAATGATAGCTCAGTTAAGCAAAAGGGACGTTGTGGAGAACCATTTACGCTGAGATAGGAAATTTTAATTGTACTTTACAGAAATTGAAATAATTGAATCAGGTGAGTGGCATGGTTAGCTTTCTATGATAGAAAGACTACTCTGTAAGAAATACAGAGTTTTGCTTGGAAAGAGGCAAACTGGAGGCTAAAAGCAGCCCAGGCATTCACAATCTGAGAGAGCGATGTACCTATACATCACAGATGCGAAAGTGAGCATGAAAAAGGGGGCCATATTTTACGTGGGACAAAGTTAAATCTGTACCTATTTATTTCTCAGAGTGACTACTTTTACTTGTAATGACCAATATCTATAGAATGCTTTGTTTTCAAAATATGTTGGTGAGTCTCTAAATAGATCTATAAAAATGTTGGCAGTGCTCATGTGAGGTTAGGGTGAGCATTCATTGGTGAGAGTATTTTTATTTGTGAGGGTATGCTTTCAGTGACAACTTTTATGAATTGTTTACTGGGACAAAAATTATCTGAACTGTAAAAAAAAAAAAAATAGAGATTGTGTCTAACATCCATCAGGGTTGTTATCAAGTTTATGCAAACTGTGGAAGCCCTTATCTTGCTGAATAGCTTAAAATAGGTACTTGATAAATGTTCCCTTCCACTGCACTTTCTTTCGTTACTCTGAGTGTAATCTGCAGATGCCTAAGTCTGCTGAGCTATGCTGAAAGAAAATAATAGTTGAATTGCAAACAAAAAAAAGTTCTATATAAGTTAGAAAGCTATTTTGTTTAGTGTTCTGTATACACTCATATATTTACATAATCAGTGTTTATCAACTTCCGTCATGTTTTGTGATGTGTGAATATTAGATAGATAAAAAGATAGGAATATATATATATATATATGTACATATAGGTATACATATATTTACACACACACATAGAGAGAGAGAGTGAGAAAGAAATGAGCAATAATTTTCCTCTTTTATGTAAAGATTGCAAGACAGTGTTATTTTAGTTGAATAAACTGAGGCATTTATATCTTCTTGTTTATCAAAATAGTACTCTATTGCCATATTGGCTTAGCACAAAACATAAAAACGTAAGGTATCTTTTTCTGCCAACTTATTTCACAGAAGTTCATTTATCCATCTATTCATTCACAGATTGAAATATTGAGAGACTTTATGCTAAACCTACAAAGAAGTTTTTCTTCAAAAAATTTTATTTGAGCAATTGCTTAGTAATGTAGATCAAGATGTAAATATAACATGCTCACTAGAAATACTTTGTTTAAGGGGAAAACAAACATTGCATACTTTTTTGGGTTGTTCATTCAAAAAACCAAAGTAGTGTCTGTTTAGGGAGGGATAAGTGGATTTTCTATTAAAGGGACTTTTCAACAAGAGCAGTGGAAAGGAGACCTTTCATTTGAAGAAGTCTTTATAACAACACTTTGTTCTCTTAGTAAGAAAGACTATTTTCTTCTCAGGAACCAATACCTAACAACTAAAAACAGAAGATAAAGATGTATGGTTTAGAGCAATTACGCCGAAAAGAAGCCTGAATAAAGACAGTGGCTTTGTGTCATTTTCAAACACATCTCTTGAGCAAGAAACCAGAAACACTGTAGCTATGAGTCTTCAAAAATTGAAAGTAGGACTTTTAAAAAAAATATGTAAATCTACTCTTCTGTTCCACTTTTATCTTGAACTAAAAGATTAAGAATAATTAAATCAAAGCAACTTAAAATTATGAGTTCAATACACAAAATATTTTCATTTTAAAAAATTCAAAAAGCATGCAGTGAAATAATTACATAATAAAATTGAAATTTTTCTAATATGTGTGTTTCTCTAATTGCATAAAATAGACTATTCAATTTTATTTAAAAATTTTTCCATAACACTTGTTTCTTTTTATAATACTACATGAGATATTTGTTTCTTACATCTGCTGTTGGTTTTCTCTGTATCTGTACATCTCTATCCATTACCCACCTAATCTTCATTTAGGCAGACATATTTTGTCTGCTTTTTTCTGACAATATTAGATGCAATATTAGTAGAACCTGGTGATTGATTGTGTGTTAGGCTTATGGTAATTAGAAGGAATTGATGGTGACATCTTAGCTTCTGGTGGTGTGTGTTGTCATTTAGCATAACTTCGAATGCCAAAGAAGGAGTAAGGTTTCTTAGTAAGACAATGACTTGAGTTTTGGAAACTTGTATCTGTTGTTCTTGTGGCTCACCTAATTGTAAATGTCTAATATACAATTTTTAAAAAGTTTTCTGAGTCTCAGAAAAAAAAAACCCAAAGTCTGAGCTGGGCAGTATTGGATGAAGTAAAGTAAGTTCAGATATTGAGATTTGTGTGAACATAAGTTAGTATATTTTAAAATAAACTGTAGTAATACATCAAAATATTGGCCTAGGCTTAATTAGTCTAAATATTTGATCCACACCATGAAGGAATTGATTGTGTTTTGTTTACAATTGTTTCTCTATTTTTGTATATAGGAACAGAATTGATAAATGCATGCTGAATAAATAAATGTGTTAGGAACTGAGTATCAATGTTTAGCAGTTATTTTGTTACCACTCAATCATTAAACATATTTTGTTTTTCTAGATAGAAGACCTAACTCAGGTTAGCACATTCTCATATTCATGCATTGGGCATTTTATAGTAAAGCTGTCCTTTTTTTTTTTTTTTTTTGATACTGTCGCCCAGGCTGGAGTGCAATGGCCGGATCTCGGCTCACTGTAACCTCTGCTTATCGGGTTCACACCATTCTCCTGCCTCAGCCTCCCGAGTAGCTGGGACTACAGGCACCCGACACCACGCCTGGCTATTGGTTTTTTTTGTATTTTTAGTAGACATGGGGTTTCACTGTGTTAGCCAGAATGGTCTCGATCGCCTGACCTCATGATCCTCCTGCCTCGGCCTCCCAAAATGCTGGGATTACAGGCGTGAGCCACCACGCCTGGCTATTAAAGCAATCTTTACAAGTTCTGATAATTTATACAAGTTCTGATATATGGCTACCCAATGCTAGTCCAACCCAGGGCCAGAATTCACTGGCTGGGGCTGAAAATACTTGCTGAAACCAGAGAAACTGCCTTTTTGTTGAAAGCATTATAGAAATCAGTTTGGGTTTATTATCACATATTTGAGGCTTTTTATCTGGGCTGTAACAGAAAAAACAAAACAAAACAAAACAAAAAAACGGGGAAGGAAGTATGAAAAAATGGTAAATTTAATGATGAAGCAGAAGATATTTGTTTCATTTTATTATGAAGTCTTTCTGGGGACCTCAAATTAAAATAAAATTTTAAAGTAAAACATTTGTTATCATATTAGAGTTCCCAGGCATAGAAACATTAATATACACACAAATCATGAACTAACTCAGATATTACTCACTTAACTTTCATTGTATGTATTACAAAGCAAGGACTTCACATGGTCTTAGCCAAAAGGCCGAGAAGTGATAAAGCAAGGACTTACAGTAATAAATGCGTAGTTAATTTTATATCTACAATCTATATTTGTCTCTTCAGCCAAGAATACTAAGAAGGTAGTCCTGTCAGTTGTGAAATCTTCTGTGTGCTGGCTATTTCCTCTTTAAGAATCAGACTTTAACAATCAATTTGTTTCAAAGAGACCAGTAAAGATCCAGAGGTTCTGAACACAGAATACTGCACATACTAATTAAAATTTTCAAAGATTGCCTAATGCAATTGTCTTAAATATTGGTGAAGAGAACAACAGTTTCCTTTGATTCAGTTATCACCTGATATTATTAGTAGTGCTTTTCAGAATTGTTATCACTCTCTTCCTGACAGAGGATGGCACATTTATTCATTTGAGGTATCGCTGTGTAGGCTATTACAAGAGAAATAGAATTCAAATGGTTGCCTTAAATTCTTTACAAAGAGACAAAATCAAATTCAATTAGGATAAATGCACTTGAATCAACACAAGGTATAAATAAAATACCTAAAATAATAATACCTAGACTCAAAATTTAAATCATGGCATCATAAGTAGGTAATACATTTCTATGTTTAGCATATCAATAAATGACTATCATGTTTAGGAGCTCAGATGGGTGGAAAGATGTAATGTAACACTGTGACTGTGCTTAACTATCAATCTAGAATTCAAAGTTACACGTAATTAACTATATCGTTTGACTTTGGTAGCATTACTAATTATCATAAACCATTTGTTAATGTTTTAAAAATTGTTTTAGTGTCATATTAATACGTAAACATGTAATACCCATCAATTTGTAGGTACCCTTACAGCACTTAATTTCATATGTCGAAATCTTGTAAATTTGGTTGTAATGATTGCAGTGCAAAAGTAATTAAGTGTACCAGACAGCGACATCTATCAGGTAGTCAAAGCATTTCCCATTATATAATGAGATGAAGCAGAAAGGGTGTATCTTAAAACGGTGTGCAGCGCAGTCCCATATGCAGAGGAAGCAGTGAGGCAATTTTTTTTTCTTCTTTAGAGAAGTCCCAGGAAATAGAAATTAAGCAAGCTTCAGCCTATTATGCAGTGCATTTTCCATAAATGGAGGATAAAACCTTACTGTTTTAACATGTTTCAAGCTCCAGTGGAGACAGTGAAGTAAAATGATACATGTTTTGTAGCAGATTTCAGGGTCCCAGGGAAATGGAGTTGACTGTCAGTGACAAGGCTGTTTTATTTAAGTAGGAAAAATGAATCATTATCGTCTTTGACTAGAAAAATAACATTATCACCCTCACACATGGAGCACTGAAAACCAACATTTTACAATTCCATTTGTAAGGGATTCACTAAATGTCTCTTGTGTCATATGAAGCACACAGGTTTTAATTAACTCCTTGTAGAAGGTAGTATCACAGGTTTTTTTTTTTTTTTTTGGACACACTCATGGAATGTTATTTTCCGTAGCTATAGAAAACCTTCAGTTATCCCGTTTTCCAGCAATATGAGGCCTTGCTTCACTTTCACCATGCAGTCCAGAGGTTTCTAATGAACACATTTTTAAATATAGGTTGGACACTATTCAAAAGATTGACCTGCCTTCAAAACAGTGGCCTCCAGATCTCCCAGATATGTGACTACGAAGGTATGTCAAGAACCTCCACGTTTTCCTACTTCTTCCTTGCAGCTCAGAGACATTTTGTTCTCTATCCACTAGTTTAATTATGCATATCTTAATTACCTTGTAGGCATTTTGTGAAACGAATAAAATCACTCTTAATTTTGTTAATCAAATCATTTTTTGTCTTTGACAAAAGTTGTGACTCATTGAAGACATTTTGTGTAGCTACCAAGTACTATATGCTGGAGGCTGAGTCCAAAATATAAAAACTCTCATTCTCTAATCTTGAGGAGCTAATGATCTTGCATCTAGGCATGGGTGAGTAACTAAAAGAATGAACCAAATTCTGAAAAATTGCGTAATGAAGTATATACATCATGGACGCGAAGAAAGCACTAGTTTAATCTGCTGGATAGAACTGAGAAAGTTTTCATGTATAAGGTAGAATTGTAGCTGGAGTTTGGAAGATTAGTCAAATTTTAGTAACAAAATAAGAGATAAATGATAGGATGAGCCAGATTTGTCTGTTGTTTTGGTATGCATAGATACAGTTTAAAATAGCATGAAAACCATGCTGGTATAATGAAACTCTTTCTGTAGGCAATGTAAGGTTATGTAGAAACATTTATTAGCTTTCTCATTCAGTGTTAACTGGCTAGGGGTGACAGAGGGAAAGACAAACCAAAAGAGACAAAGGGGATTGTTACTCTGGAAGCAAAATTCTTGTAATTTTTGTACTTCTACCAATGATTTCATGTCCTCTACATTAAGAAATCTAATGTGTTGTATAATCGCTACAAACTGTATTCATCAGGAAAACCTACCATTCATTGTAGTTTAATGTAATTTGATTTACAATTGTTGCTAAAATAAAATAACTGTTTATACATAAAAGAAAATGTTTTTTATATTAATAAATATCTGTCTAGCCATATTAGGAAGAATCATAAAATGGAAGATAGATTTTGGTTCAGGAAAACTGAGCACACCTGGGTTTCAGTCCCAATTATTACTTCTACTTGCCACGTGACTATTTTCAAATCATTTAGGTGTTTTAAGTCTTATTTTCCTCAAGTCCAAAAATGGTTTAACATATTTTACCTTAGATGTTGTTAAAAATTAAATACGATAATGTATGTAAAGTGTTTGAAGAAAATACTACTTATTAAACTTTGTGGTGATTCATGAGCTCATGAAAATATCTTTAATATAGAGGGTGACTGTAATTCTCATATTTAGCATTATATGTATTGCAATTATATTTCCCAGCTTTAGGAGAAGCTAAATCAGACTAATATATATTGAATTTCATATGTGTGTGTGTGTGTGTGTGTGTGTGTATATATATATATATATATATATATATGGAATATGTAAATAGATAGATTTCCATATATGCATGTATATATGGAGAGAGAGACAGAGAGAGAGCGAGAGAGACAATGACAGAGAGAGAGAAAAACAAAAAAAGTCTATAACCTGAATTCTGTTATATTTGGTATAGAGTACAAAAGACTTAAGCAATTATACATTACTATTTCTTTTCTTCCCCTCACAAGAAAAATTAAATTAAAAAGTTATACTCACTTTAAGATCTTATAGTTCAGTTTAAACAATTTTTTCCTTTACTTGAGGTTATCATCTTTGAAATTCAATATTGGGGTCCCTGTTGCCATATTTAAAACTTTGGCAACAGGCCCACAGACTTTTTATCAACTTTAATTTATTTTACAACCTTTGTTGAAAACTTCTAGTGAATGATGCATACAATACCATACCTCTGTTCTTGAACTTCTTGTTTCTAATAACTATTCCTCACCATCATTTCAGATACCTATTCCAGGGGCATGTCTTTTTATGCCTATAATTATTTTAGCTGGAAAATCAATCATGCAAATATTCAATTCCTTAACTCTTTTACTTTCCACCTTACAGTTTACTTGTTCAAATACTCCTACTCTGATTTTATCAGAAGGCTTAATTTATTAAGCCATAGGTTATCCCCAATTTCAAAAACCCTCTTCTTAGTATGATTCTTTTTTCAGCTTATATTCCATGGCTCATAGTTCAATAAGATTTTTTACATTATTCTAAAGACCCATGCTTTTTTTTCTTTCCATTATACTAATCTGAAGAAAAAGCTATCTGATTTCTGTCTACATAAAATATCAGGACACATTATTCCTACTACAAAATGATCATCCTAAAATTGAAATAATCCCTCATCACTTCAATTCTAGGCAAGATATCTGGTCAACTAATCTTCATTCTATTTCAACTCTTTCAAAGATTGTTCATACACTTCAAAATCTATTTCTATCTTTTCTATTAGACATGTAGTCATTTTCTCTGAATATCAAATTTATATGCATACTTTTACATTTGGATGCAATCTGTACTGTTATAATAAAGTAGCTGTTTCTTCTGCTATCTAATCTTTGCATTGAATCACATATTTTCTTGTCTCTCAAGAAAATTATTCTATCAATTCTCTTGTCTCTCTCTGTCCTTCTTTCCACCCTATTTATTTTCTTCCTTTAAAGCTTCCTGAGACATACAATCCTGTTTTACCTTCTATTTCCCCAGCATATAATAATGCTTATCCATTACAGGTAATATACACTTTTATTTAGCAATAATGCCAATATAAATAATTTCAAAGAAGATACTACACTGCTATAAACTAGTAAAGTTTAATTAAATGTTAATTCTGCCTTTCAAGAGACTCATGTATGTGTTCATTAAGCATCAATTATTGTGAACATTACACAGATTTAGGATTTCTTTAAGAATTCTACTTTCAAAATTGTTATTGTGGTTAAATACGTATAAAACAAAATTTTTTATTTTACCTTCTTCTCAATATATAATTCAGAAGCCTGAGTTGCATTCACAATGTTGTGAAACCATAATCACTACTTATTTTTAAAACTTTTTCATCACCCAACTAGAACTTTGTAACAAGCAATAACTTCCCATTCTCTCCTCCCTCAGCCCCTGGGAACCTCTAATCTCTTCCTGTCTCTATAATTTTACTTGATCTAGATATTTTATACAAGTGTCAGAAAATATTTGTCCTTTCATGTCTGGCTTTTTTTCATTTGATATAATGTTTTCTAGGTTATACATGTTATGACAATACATCAGAACTTCAATCCATTTTCTGGCTGAATAATACTCTACTATATGCACACATCACCTTTTGTCCATTCATTCATTTTTTGATGAACATCTGCATTGTTTCCATCTTTCTGCTCTGTGAATAATGCCACAACGAGCAGTGACATACAACTATGTGAAACTTTGTTTCCAGTTTTGGGGGTTATATAACTAAGTCTAAAATTGTTTGGGTTATATGGTAATTATATGTGCAGCTTTCTGAGAGACCATAAAGCTGTTTTCAACAGTGACTGCACCATTTTACATTCCTGCCAACAAGGTGCAATTGTTCTAATTTCTCCACATCCTTGTCAACACGTGTTATTTTCCTTTATTTTCTTATAGCTATCCTAGTAGGTATAAAGTAGTATCTTATGGTTTAGATTTCCCTAAAACCTAATAATATTGAACATATTTGCATGTGTTTATTTGTATATCTTCTTTGTATAGATGTTTACCAAGTCCTTGGGTCCTTTTATAAATTGGATCATATGTTATTTTGTTGAGTTTTAGGAGTTCTTTATATCTTACATATTTAGTTTCCATAAGATATGAGTTTTAGAGATATTTTATCCCAATCTGTAGCTTTACTTTTTCACTTTGTTGATAATATCCTTTAATAAATAAAACATTTTAATTTTCTAAAGTCAGATATGTACATTTGGCTTTCAAATTTATATATATACTTCTACATTTGGATGCAATCTGTCCTGTTATACATTGCTTTTGTATTATACATTGTTTTTGTATTATACATGCTTCTGTATTATACATTGAGAAGAAGGTAAAATAGAAAATTTTATTCTATACATATTTAACCACAATAACAATTTAAAAAGTAGAATTCTTAAATCCTAAATCTGTGTAATAGTCACAATAATTGATGCTTAATGAACAGGTACATGAGTCTCTTGAAAGTCAAATATATGTATTTTTATATATTTGATTTTATATATATATATATATATATATATATATATATATATATATGTATATAGTTATTCCTGCTTTGGTGTTATATGTAAGAATTCATTGACAAATCTAGGCCCAGAATATTTATGCCTATGTTTTCTTCTAAAACTTTTATGAAGTTAACTGTTACATTTATGTCATTGATTCATTTTGAGTTAATGTTTTATATGGTATGAAGTAGGGGACCAGCTTCTTTCTTCTCAATGTGGAAGTCCAGCTAGCCCAACACCTTTTGGTGAAGATGCTGCTTTTCTATTATAGACTCATCACCCTTTTCAGAAATTGGCTGCTAATAGACACATAAATTTATTTCTGACTCTCAAATATATTGAATTGATCCATATAACTATCCTTATACCAATTCCAAATGGTTTTTAATTAGTGCTTTTTTGTAATAATTTGTGACTCCGCTAAACTTGTTCTTTCCCAAAATTGTTTTGACTATTTGGATTCCCTTGCAATTTCATAGGATCAGCTTTTTGCCTTTCTGCAAAAAAAAAAAAAAAAAAAAAAAAGGTTGTTGCAATTTTGATATGGATTGGCTTGAATTTGAATTTGTAGATAACTGTGTGGTACTAATGTCTTAAAATATTAAGTCTTCGACCCCCTGAACGTGGGCTGCCTTTCCATCTAAATAAGTGTTTTAATTTTTTTCAGCAATGCTTTATATTTTCAGTGTATATTAAAATATTTATGAATCTATTTATCTTTCTTGGTTAAATTTGTTCTAAAGTATTTTAATGTTTTGAATGATATTGTAAATTGAATTACTATTTAAATTTCCTTTGTAGATTGTTCATTGCAAATGTGTAGAAATACATTCAATTTTTATGTGTTGATTTTGCACCTGGCAATTGGGCTGAATTTGTTTCTCAGTAACTTTCTTGCAGATGTTGAGAGATTTTTCTACATATAAGAACATGTCATATGTGAATAGATATATCTTTATTTTTTCCTTTTAAATTGGGGGACCTTTAATTTATTGCCCTTGCCTATTTGCTCTGTCTAGAACTTCCATTATAATGTTGAATAGCAATGATGAAAGTGGGCATCTTTGTCTTGTTTCTATCTTAGTGGGAGACTTTCATTTGGACTTTGGGTACAATATACAGAGGGGAAAAAAAGGAAAAACTGTGCTTCTTAAAATCTCTTAAAACAAATTTGCTCAATATTTCACTACTGATTGTTTTTAAATGATGTTTTATATCCTAAAAATTCAGGAAACACGTTTTAAAATATTTAAAAAGTTAAAATATTAGAATAGTTGCCTAGGACCAAATTTACCCAACATCAAAAGCTTATAAAAGCTCTTCATTTTATAACTCTCAGGATCTCATGGATCTGAGTGGAAACACTTACATTAATTGTAATACAACATTAGTTGTAAGTATTTTCAAGTTCTTAGCAATTTTTGCTGTTAGTAGATCTTAACAAATATTTCAATTTTTTTTTTGCTTTATTGCTGAGCGAATAATTATGTATAAAGTTATCCTCACTTCACTGTTAAAGATTAAAAAAACTTTGAAATATTATCTAGGCTTTTATAAAGCACGTTAAGATTGCATGCAATGCACTAAATTAACAAATATTATTTTTAAGAAATAAAAATCGTTAGATAAAATGATGATGTAATAAGGATATCTTAGAGAGTCAGTTTCTTTTATACAAACAATAATGAGCATAGCTGAAAGTGCTGATTCTCTGAATCCATGACAAAAATAATAGATTTTTATCTTATCCATGGATAACAATCCATGATTCTCTGAATTCATGATGTAAAAACATTATATTAACCTTTAAACTACAAAATAAACAAGAAAAAAATGAAAACTTTAGAGATTTTAGATAATTAAAATAATTCAAGGCTCTCAAATTCACTAAGCAGTCTTAGACATTAAAAAAACAAATGGCATGATGCTTTCAAGTAGATCAACAAAAGTAAATAAAAAAATAATGTGGGGTTTGGGGATTCGCTTGTGGTTGTGATGGATAAATTAAAATGTTAAAGCTAGTTTCTTCTCATTCAGAGATGTAAACATTAAAATAACCAAAACATTATAATAACTAATATGTTAATTAAATATATCTGTGATTATATAAAACATGTTTCCGTTTGAAAATATTACTGAAAGTGCATACCTTATTTTTCAACGATTTATTTCCCAAATTAGAATAGTTGTATTACATTCTGAACAATTTATGTGCTTTAAATATAAAAAATATAATTGTGGTTTAATTTTCTAAAATGCCTCTATGTACAATTCAAAAGTTGCCTATTTTCTCCTTCAATAAAATGATGTAAAGTATTAGTTCACTTAATATAATGAAAGTAAAGAGCATTGTTCACAAGTTGATTATAGAAGGAAAACATATAGGCAGCTCTCCATATCATTGGTCAACATAATAGTTTCTTAAAAGATCAGAGTCTAGAAGTATAGATGTAAAGTTGATTTCAATACATCTTGTGTTATAATCCAGGCTATTTTAGTCACCCAATGGAACTTTCCACCTGGAACATGTATATATATGGATCAGAGTTCCATTGGCTGATGTAATTTAATCAAATTCTGCACATTTACAGCTGGCTTTATACTGAGCTGTTTGATTTGTCCTTCTTAAATACATTATAGATTATTAAATCTATTTAACATCTTATCTAACACCAATAAGTTTTACAAATAATTCTGTATCACTTTACTCATCTAATGTAAATATTTCTCCCATTACAAACTTAAATAAAAATACTCCAGTGTGCAGCTTTACTAGAAACTTCATCAAATATCTGACCTTCACAGACAAAAATCTGCATTGGAAACAACATACATTTTATTCCTTATAACAGATATAAGATCCGTTATAATAAAAAATTCATTAGAGAATAATTTAACATATCTCATATTATTACCATAACAAGGCAACCCCCTATTAAGGTTTAAATAATGGCAAAGGAAGTAGGATTCTTTCCTTTACATTATATTGCCTAATAATTCTACAAAATAAGAGAAAATTTTATGGTGCCAGAGGTACAGTAAGAGATTTGAATACACACTTAGACAAACCTTCTAGATATAGGTAAATTTATTTAATTCTCATAAAATTATCAATGAAGAACTATTCCATTACGTAGCTCACTTAAATCTTTGTAAATTAACATCTTTGGTATATGAGTGTTATTTCATATGCCAAAAAAATCCTCTACAATTAATAGCATTGTTTAATACAGTAATTTCAAAAATTGATTCTCACTTATTAAAATTATATTAGTAACACTCATGGTGATTCTATGTTCATAATCATGGTGAAATATTTATTGAGAACTATAAGTTCTAGGTACCTTATTACATACTTCACAAGTTTTCTTATATAATTCTTAAAAAAACTTTAGTGGTAACTAGTATTATGAGCATATTTTACATATAATCACATAGGCTAAGGTTGTTAAGTATACTTTTTAAGGTAACAAAGCTACTAAGTATTGGAGCAGAGATTCATGTATCAGTCTGACCCAATAAATTGCATAATACATACAAGTGACAAGGAACTAATATCAATATGCTCTTCAAAATGCAAGCCACAATCTATTAATAGTTCATAAACTCAACTAAGGCTCATCATCAGTATTCTTTAAAATAATAAGATGTAAACATCACAAATATTAGACCAAATCATAATAGTAAGAATATAATTGATTCATGAATTTATTTTCAGATACAGTCTATCACTGAATTAACACAAAACCAGAGCTAAACATTTTTACAATGCTGAGTTCTATTAACTCCATGGAAGAGTACGCACACCATTTAAAAAATTACCAAGTCACCTGCAGAAGGCAAAAAGTCAGTTTTTAAGTGCTAGAATGCAAGAGTTCATGAAGGTTGTGCTTATTAAGCATTAAAAATTAGTATCCTGGAGACGATAGAAGTCAGTTGACCTGCATATAGTTGGATAAAATGAGTTTCACTCTTCATTGATCAGGAAAAAGTCTTCACTTTATTTCCAGTAAGGGTTTGTAATCTTGGGGATATTCAATAATCATAGTTCTTTACAAGCTTTGGTTGATTAATTACAGCAGTGATAAACATAATAATCATTTCTGATATTTCATAGGGAGTTGCCACTATAGGTTGTTTGTTCAAAGTAAGCAACAATTTTCTTATGATCCTTTCCTTAATCTCTGTTGTAGAGTAGTGATACAAGGAATGATATATGGTCAGATTTTTTTGGTCAATACTTATATCTTAGGTTTAGATTTTTGGTGGATATGTTTTGTTTATTCATATACCTTCAATTTCACTTTAATGCACAATCCATAAAATAGTGACTGTAGTAAAACTGTTAATAATACCCTGATCACAGCAACAATTAATCATATTCTTTCATTTGCACATGGCTGAATCACTAAAAAAAAAAAGATCCTGTGGGCAGATGTGTTATATTTTGGAAAACCAATGGACTTCCTTATTAATTTTACATAGAGTCTTCTTAACCTACAATCAAGGATTTCAAAGGGTTAAATATTTAATCTACTAACAAGTTAACAAGTTAGCTTGTCACAATTTCATGGACAACGGGAGACGCCACAATATTTCTTGGTGAGAGACAAAGGACATTATTACTGATAATGCTGCAAAAGCAGTAAAAGAATATGTAAATTCCTGTCACTTTCCCTTGCCCCAGAGTCCAATGGGGAGATACATATGGGCTCAGGTAGAAGCTGGCACACACAGTGAGTTGTGTTCAGGGAGAAGAAGCTGAGCTTTAAGGAATGTGGATCTCTTATAATGATCCACATATCTACCCCTCCCTCTGGAAGGAGACATCCCTTCTGTTTTCTAAGGCTCTAAATATGAGACAAACAGTAACATGCAACACACATGAAAAATTTTCTCTCAACGCTTACCTTGGAGCATTAATCCCAACAAAAACAGGAGAATAGAAAGTATAGAAAATACTGTGATAAGTAAATTCTATTTTGGAATTGTGAATAAAGTGATTCTGTTGTTCAGTACTCTTGCAAGAAAAATGTGCAAGAAGTTTTGTTGAACCTGTATCACAGGGACAACATGTGGCTTCCTTTGCTATGATTGCTTCTGCCGTAGAGCTTCAATGCAGTATTCAAATATAAGAGTATCAAGGCCAATAAAGAAAACTTCTCAGGAATCAGCAGATACAAATATCTCTGAATCATCCTGAAAGTTTTATACTTCAATAGGCATGTACATAGATCATGTGAAATGCTACCATTGTAGACTTACCACAATTTCAACAGAGCATATAAACTCTTTTAAGATAGTAGACTTATTTCTCTCCACAACCAATATTGTGATCATGTGACAATATATCTTGGTGCATACATATGCAAGTCATAAAGAGCACAACTTATAGTTTTTGTAGTTATCTGAGGAAATTGAGAGTTGTTTTAACCAAATAATTCTAAATTCACAGCAGGACAAGTATAAATAGTTCAAACAGTTCAAGGACATTTTTTTCTTAATTAGATGAGTGCAAATATGTTATTAGTGATTTCCAGTGATATGGAACCATTGTCAATATTTTAAGTTATCTGACTTTATAGAAAGAATATTATATTTTATAACTATGACATTCATGTCATATAAGAAATAAGGTAATAACAGTCATATGCTATAAAATGATGCCTATTTTAACTAAAGATTTTTTAGCTAAAAAATTTGGTTGCTAAAATGTTTGAGCCTGGAAGAAGTAATTACCAATGTTACTAATGTTGGGCTGATGATAAACAGAAAATAAACTTCTCCGGATGAACCTTATGAAAACTGTAGTTGTAATAATTTTAGCAGAATACTACAATAATAGAAAAAGTATGACAAATTCAACAGTTTAACTTGTGTAGCAAATTATACCTGCCTTGAATCAAACAAATTATTTGCTTTTTAAAACATCTTTATTGAGGTGTAACTGATATACAAAAGCCTTCACATATTCAATGTATACAATTTGATGAGTTTGAAAATATGCATACACCTGTGAAGCCATCAGCACAGTCAAAGTATTCTCTGAGAGGTGGCTGCTCTTCCATGTATATTACAGCATTATTTACAATAGTCAAAATATAGAAACAACCTAAATGTCCATTGACAAAAAGAACATAAAGAAAATGTGATATGTCACCAAACACGGATTATTGTTCAGTATTTAAAAAGATGAATATCTTATCTTTTGTGAAAACATGGATGAAAGTAGGAGACATCATGAAAAGTGAAATAAGCCAGTCAGAGAAAGACATATGCTGTATGACTCCGACTATACGGAATATCTAAAATAGTCAAACTCATAGAAGCAGAGAGTAGGATGGTGGTTGCCAGGGAATGGGTGAATAGGGAAATGGAGACTTATTGCTCAATTGATGTAAAGTTTTAGTTACCTAAGATGAAAAAGTTTTAGAGATCTGCTGTACAACAATGTATTTATAGTTAACATTATAACATTTAGCACTCCACAGTTTAAGAGGCTAGGTTTCATTTTACATGCTTTCACCATGCCCACACATACACTCAGACGTGTGAGCATGCAGCATGCAAACGCAGAAGACAGTAATTCATCAAAATGTATACATTAAAATGTGCAATTATTTTTATATCAATTATATCTCAATAAAGACTTAAAAAGAACAAGATAACATATCAGATACTAGAAACTGCAAGAAAAATATGTCTTTTTTTTAACAAAATTTCTTTAGCCTCATCCAATTTGCAGCAAATTTGAAGTGACAATTATTTGATTAAAAAATACTTAATTTTTTAAGATTTACTTTGATTAGTTATATTTATAGAAATATAATACTTTTTACAAATATAGAACAATTTTTAGTCACTGAATGATTTGCATTTTTTATTGTCTCTTAACTAAGAGATAAGAAACCAAAGTGTTAACCTTTAATGCAGCTAAAGTTTCCTTTAAAAAAAAAAAAGATATTGTTCCCATAATTAAAGACACAACCAGGCAGCTATTCTCAGAAGAAGCCAGGTAGACATTTTAAGCATTAGTAATTAATTTTTAAAAATCCTTGTGAACTTTGTACTATTTTAAAATCATGTGTTTATAAGTTTCAGTAAACCAATTAGCATTAGAGTTACCATGAAATTTTAGAGACCATATAATCAGTTTCATTGTTTTTTTTTTTTCTACTTAGTTTTATGTAGACCTGGACTAGATATTCCTGGACTATGCAAATATAATGACAGACTTTCAAAGCAATTTAAAAGGCCGACTGTTGTAAAATTAAGAGTCCCCACAGGAGAGTGAGGGTGCAGGGTAATAACGGTTTGATATTGTAGTTCCTATGTTAACCACATAACAGACCGAAATGTTATCTGTAACAGCTAAAAGATAGACTCAGGAAAGCACCAGAAAAGGCAGCAACTGATTCTCTTTTCCCAAGCAATCACCGAAAAATAAGCAACAAAATAAGACTGAAAGCTCAGTGACAGACGACGATGGTCAAAATCATATTGGCTGGGCACAGTGACTCAGGCCTGTAATCCCATCACTATGGGAGGCCGAGGCAGGCAGATCACAAGATCAGGAGATGGAGACTATCCTGGCCAACGTGGTGAAACTCCGTCTCTACTAAAATACAAAAAATTAGCCAGGTGTGGTGGCGGGCACCTGTAGTCCCAGCCACTCGGGAGGCTGAGGCGGGGGAATCACTTGAACCCAGGAGGCAGAGGTTGCAGTGAGCTGAGATCAGGCCACTGCACTCCAGCCTGGCGACAGAGCAAGACTTTGACTCAAAAAAAACATAATAATAATAATCGTATATAAGTCATGAGCTATGGTTAACTCAGAGCTACAGTTCCTCAAACCATCCTGGTAAATGTGATAAATTTCAGGGGGTCTCCAAGAAGAATCAAATCTTATAGTCATCACTGCAATTGTACCTGAAGACCAAAACAGAGTACCAAAAGGCACAGGTAAGAATGTTTCTAGTCTTAAGGCTGGCAACACCAGCACCACTAAGTGAGGTGGACAAGGCAATTTTGGTGGATCTCCTAAAATGTCTGATAAAACAAGACCAGGGCTAAATACGACTATGACTATGACTATCACTATGACTACAACGAATCATACTACTACATGTAATAATAATTACAAAGCTGCTGAATCTATTCACTTGACAGGCAAGGGAACACTCAGCAGTTAAGAAATTTACTAAGTCTCTGCAGTGTATAATCAGGGTTCCTTAAGTGATTAAAAAAAGGGAATTCATAATAGTTATGCTAATTAAGAGCCGAAACTAGAACATCAAATTAAGTGAAATGAGTTTATACGTCTGCACTGTCCATTTCAGGAAAGACTCCTTAGTTCGTTGTAATAAATAAATGTTCGTTCAGATCATTCAAATTCATGACATCTTATCAGTTTTAGCTGGTTAGAGCCAGTTATCATGAAACAAAACAATCAATTTTGCTATATTCTAGGGAAGTGCTTTTGTAGATATGTTTATGTGCGAACTAGATTGTTATGTAGACTGCATTTCTTAGTATGAGTTTCTGCCAAAAAAATTGAGTACCACTAGTTTAGATGTTGGGCAACATTAATTATTTTTCATATATATTTTGACTCTTCTCTAGATCCTAAATGCTCAGAAAGTAGTTATTTTTAAATCACACTTTTTTAAAGATAAAATTTTAAAAATGCTGGTAGTCTTTATGAGGAGTTTTTGGCTAAAATTAGGTTCGAGTAAATGCTATGTTTCCTTTCCTTTGCTGATTTGTTTGTGGTAGAGAGATATAAGAAAATGAACTTCTCATATATTTTTTTCATGCACCAAAAAAGGAGAATGGACAGAAGCTATCAGTGCTGCACATTGTTAAAAGAAGCTTTTGTACCCCTAATCTTGAGGTACAAAAGATGTCCAAGGTGTTTATCAGCAAATTGAATTACAAATGAAAAGCCAAAGAAAAGTTTTACAATGCAAAGCTGAAATCAGAATTAGATCATTTTGAGGCATCTGGGTTGCTTTTTCATGGGTATGTACTTAAGCTTGATTAGACAGGAGTAAAAGGAAATCATGAATTCATAGGCAGGGGTACATACATTTAAAATAATGAAATTGGTCTGCGTGGAGTAGCTTAGCTAGCAGATTGTCACAGCATGATCTCTCATTAGGATATTTCCTTGAAGCATAAGAATGTTAGCATAAACAAGGCAGAAATATCCAGGTGATACTGGCTAGACACAGGTATTCATCTTCAAACTTAACTGTTCTTTGAAGAACTATATGGTCCACAGAAATCCTGATAGGTGTACTGTGAATATCAATCACAATAAGTATTATCACAAACGTTAAATAAGTACAGTGTGCTCCAGCTTACTTAAACTGAGAGTTTATGAGACTAATTGTCTTCCCTTATATACAGATATTTGGATAAGCCATGTCCAAAGTATATTTTACTTCTGAAATTTATTTTTACTTAAATTGGAGCTAATTTCTGGCTTTGCAGTTAAGAGATATTCGTATAAATATCCAGTGTCATATTTAATCCTAGATTTCAAAATTCTTTATGGTTTTGACTATTTCAGCTTCTTTATATGTTTTAGAAATACAATAGAATTCAAAAACTCAGATTTTTTTTTTTTTTTTTTGGTTACAAAATTGCACTTCCTAATATTAGGACTCAAATATGTCATATAAAATCTAGAGAAAGTTTTTGCAACTCCCATCAATTTTTCAAGAATTTGAGTTTGTTTTATGCATCAATATGTTTGAAAATGTTTACATTTTAATGAATTGAAATCTCATGTTAAATAATATCATTTATCTCTACTGATACAAATCCTCTATCTCTTCCTTTATATACATTTTAGAGTTTACATGCTCTAAAAGTTACATGCTGTTGTCTCTAGCAAACTCCAAGTGGGTTGTTCACTGTTCAAAGTATTTTGAAATATATTTTTTCCTTCATAAAATATTTTATTAAATAAAGTATTTAGGTCAAACCCATATTTATGTCTTCATAAAGGTATATTTGCAGAATGCATGATGATGAAAGAGCTACTTTTCCTTTTTTAGATTTTGAATAAAAGACTGTGCTTTGGGAAAGAAAATAGGGATGTAAAAGTGAGCAAGATTAGCTATAGTAGCTATAAATGAGTGTCCTTCAGAAGTAGTCCAACTTCTAGTCTAAATATTAGTGAGATAAGAGCCCAGGCAGTGTTTCTATTCAATTAATCATGGCTACCTTTCTTATACAATTCTTATTTCATCATTAATTTTTAAAATATTCTTGCACTCCTTAATTTTAAGAATACAAATTATAAATCTTTTGTGTGTACAAATAACAACAGTGTATATACAAGCAATAATACTTAGTAAAATGGATAATGTCAACCTTGCAGTAATTCAATAAATGCAATGTTACTTATACCACTGAAGGTCCTTTATGCTCATCATAGAGGCAATACTCCTGCCACCCTTTTAGAGTTAACCATTGAGCTAATTGTGTGTTTCTACTGCTTTTCATTATAATGAAAATACACACACACGCGTTCTTATGTATGTTCTTCTAACTTAATACATATTAATCTGTCAGCTGTAAATATTCTCAAAAATTGTTTGCTAGTTATATCAGTAAATAATGCAAAAATATTTATCAGTTTGATGCATTGGTTAATTTGAACTGATCATTATTTTCTGTCTCTCACTTACAATTTGTCATTATTTGATATTGTATGCCCTACATTATAAACTCCAGGAAAGCATATATATGTTTTGATTAACTTGTTTTGTTGTGGAAATGAAGGAGGACCGGAGAGACCGCAGGGTGAGACAGGAGAATTTTATCGAGTGCACTCAGGCCCAGCAGATTAACATCCAAAAATTGAACCAAGAACAAAGACAGGTCTCGACTTTTATACACCCTTCAAAAAGGGGGTTAGCTAGTTTAAAGCAATCTTACAGTGGCATGAAGCACGATGGCACAAAAGCAATTGTGCAGAAAGAAGCAGAACAAAGACAGTTAATCAAATTGTGACAGGTGCATAACTCAGGATTACATATGACATCTTGCTATGCGGCTCAGATGCCTCTTATCTAGGTTTTACTCAAGTGCCTTGCACGGGCTTATCTCATACCCTTTGCTATGGTGCCCAGGTGGCTCTAGTTCAGACCTGTTCAGGCTTCTCATGACCTTCACTGTGCCGCCTAGATAAAAAAGAATACTTGAAGGTACTAGTTACAGAGAATAGGAATCCATAAACTCGTAGGTTAACTCATATCATAAGAGGAGGGAAAATTTGTTTTTTCTTCTCCCTATGTTAAGGGAGTGCTGGGAGAGTCTCCAGAGCATATTCCTTTGAGCTCTGATTTCTTAGATAACATTGCTGGAACTTTTGTCTGGGTCTGGGTTTTGCCAGTCACTGCCTTTGGGATGAGTCAGCCTAATACAGAAAGCTTCTTTCTCTTTTTAATTTTATTTTTCTTTCTTTCTCTAATTTCTGCCTCAGTTTAATGCTCAAATCCCCCAAATTATCATATATCATTACTAAAGAAATAAAATGCTCACAATTCTTTTCTCTTTTTTCATTTACAGCAATATTTAGACAAAACATAAAGTTTCTCTGCATCTAATCCACTCCCACCTTTTTTTTTCTTTTCTTTTTTTTTTTTTTTTTTTTTTTTTTTGCTGCTGCTACCCCACAGAAATTGCTCTTGTCCTGGTCTCCAATTATCTTCATGTTTCTACCTTTAGACTTTCCTTCTACTTTATTTCTAATTCTAGTCCTCTTTGTAACATCTTAAAACGTGTCCCAAGTTTCAAACTCTTCTATTTATACTCACTTTGGTGATGTTACTCCATGTTTCTTTTTTTTATACTTTTAAATAAAATCTGTACACTTAGAACTCCCAAATTTATAAATTCAGCTTTGCAATCTCCTTTGAGTTACAGACTCGCAGGCACAGGTGCCTATTTAACGTCACTTCTTAGATGCCTACTAGGCAAACAAAATGCCAATATGATTCTTCTATTCACACCTGAAATGTGTACTTCTTATGCCCTTTCTCATTTCAGTTAGTGACACATCCATTCTGTTACTTAGGCCAAATTCTTTGAGTCATCCGTAGTGATTAACATCTTCTCACATTACACTTCAATTCCTAATTCCTCGGAAAAAAAAAAAAAAGATGGGTTATTTCTAAACACATATTTGAAATTTGACCACTTCTCTCTATCTCTGCTGTTTTTGTCATGATAAACTCTATATTGTTCCTTTCCTTAATTATTGTGAGTTTCTCTTGATTTATTTATTTATTTTTTGTATCACACTTGACTCCCAGAAACTACTCTCAATTCAGGGACTAACATGTCTTTCACATTATGTCACATTGTGTTACTACTATGTCTGACACTTTCTGATGATTTCCCAACTCATCCACAGTGAAATTCAAAATCATCACAATGGCTTACCAAGCCTATGAGATGAACTCTCACCACATCCTCATTATTTATCTAATCTCATTTCTTGTTTCTCATTCATTCACAGACCTAGTTCTTTCTGCTGTGTTCTACCTATTGTGTTGCTGAATTAAAATGCTCTTCCTCTTTATTGCGGCACTATTCACAATCTCAAAGACTTGGAATCAACCCAAATGTCCATCAGTGACAGACTGGATTAAGAAAATGTGGCACATATACACCATGGAATACTATGCAGCCATAAAAATGGATGAGTTTGTGTCCTTTGTAGGGACATGGATGCAGCTGGAAACCATCATTCTTAGCAAACTATCGCAAGAACAGAAAACCAAACACCGCATGTTCTCACTCATAGGTGGGAACTGAACAATGAGATCACTTGGACTCGGGAAGGGGAACATCACACACCGGGGCCTATCATGGGGAGGGGGGAGGGGGGAGGGATTGCACTGCGAGTTATACCTGATGTAAATGACGAGTTGATGGTTGCTGACGAGTTGATGGGTGCAGCACAGCAACATGGCACAAGTATACATATGTAACAAACCTGCACGTTATGCACTTGTAGCCTAGAACTTAAAGTATAATAATAATAATAAAGTCAAGTAAGATAAAGATTAAGAACTGAAATAAAAAAAAATGCTCTTCCTCACAATATGAAAATAGCTCATTCCCTCAACACATTCCATTTTTTAGTCAGTAGCATTTTTATGAAAGTATTTCCTTACTACCCTATTTAAAATTGAAAACTTTAACACTCCTAATTATCTTTTCTTGTTTTTTGTTCCTCACAAAAATCATGATACATACTTTTTAAATGTCAGTTGTTTCTCTTTCAAGGCAAAAATGTATGCACTATGAGTTTAGGGAAATATTGTTTATTTCCCTAAAATAAACAAATTATTTTGTTTGTATGTGCTCTGTATGTATACACTATAATGTATACACTATGAGGTTACGGAAATATTGTTTATTTCCCTAAAATGTATACACTATGAGGTTAGGGAAATATTTTGCCATCCCAAGCAAGACATAGTGTTTAATAAGCATTTGTTGAACAAATAAACGACTGACTGATTTGACTGTTCCTAACCACTAGGACCATCTTGATCAATGTAAAGATATGGAAAACATCAGAAAGGGAAGAATGGTGTCAAGTGTTGTCAGAGCACTGTAAAAGTCAAACACCACACCACATTCTACCCCCACGTAGAATTAACACAAAATAATTTTGTAGAAAGGAGAGACACCTGAACTGGCAAGGTTAAATTTGAAATTGGTGAAAAAAAGAAACACACATACATATAAGATCTAGAAACAGAACACATGTTTTACGAGGGAGAACAAAAACAGTTACATTTATTGTATGCCTGAGTTTCATGGTTTCACTGCATCATATTGGCTGTATATGGGGTTAATTTCTGATTACAAAAACATCTTATGCCATTTGCATAGAGATTTGAAAACCCAAGGCTAAAACTAAAGGGTTATCATCCTAAATGCGTGTCTGTAAATGTTTGCTATAATTGTGACCCCTTGGAGATATTGCTGGGCAGATAAATTACTTTCAGAATTTATTACTTTTTTGTGAAACGTAGATTCTGATAACACTAGCTCTAAATGTCTAGTACTCTAGACTGTTTTATATGTGAAGATAGGTTGCAAAAGGAGATAAAGGAATAGAATACCATTTTTGGAGTGTATTGATGAGCCTAAATTTGAGGCTCAATAGAACATCTGTAAACGGAGGTACATTTCTAGTTATTAAAAGGCCAAATTTTGAATTAGGCCTATTTTTTGAATTTGAACTTTTATCCCAAATGAGCAGTGTCAAGGCAAATGTTTCACTAGACAAAGTTAAACAGCAGGGAATACTTTATCCAAGGGTATTGCAGTTGTGGAAAGAGGCCAGCATTCAATCTTGGCTCTGCTCTACACAAAGAACTGAAGCATTTTTAAGATATAAGGTAAGAGGATGATAGGCCACACCTGTTTGCTAATTGGCTTTACTGAATGGAAAAATGGACATTTTAATATTTTTATGACAGGAAGTAGTTTCACAAATTGTCTCAAGGCATCAGCACTAATGTAGGTTTTACCTTCCCATAGAAACTGGTAGATAGGGGTACTCAACTTGATGATTACATTTGAAAGAGATTGGCTCAGGTCCTTGAGAAAATATCCCTGGGTTGTTAAACTGGTAAGAGGATGTGAAAATATTTACATCTCAAAGGGACAGAGAAAGAATGTACAGTTTCAAGTGTTCTAAATCAAATGGTGTACAAAAAGGAAGGCCAGTGGCCTAGAATAGGAACAAGCCTGTACAAAGTTTTGTGAAGCTGAGAGGAATAAATACTAAGGTCCTCTAGGTCATGACTGCTATGTACATTAGCATCAGATCATCCCTAAAGGCAGATCAACACTGCCAGCCTAGCAACCAGCATGCCTTTATCATCTTGTGGTTTGTAATTGACTGAGAACCATATGCTATAAATATTTTATTTCGTTTTTTTGCAGCACTGACATCTCAAGATGACAAGTTTTAGATTCTCAACATTTGTAGATAGTCTTGTTGATTTTTTCCCACATGACACACTTTTTAGTAACTCTATGGGATATGAAACTAAAGCTGAATTGCAATGGTGATGACCCCAACCTATTAACTTTAGCCTTCAGTAACAGCGGGAATATGCAAGGATATAGAGAAGAAAAATATAATTGTCCTCAGTATTTTTTCTTCTCACTAAGCGTAGTCCTTGTTGGACAGGACATAGTCAAAAAAAGAATCTTTATAATTGATTTTAAGAAATGTTCTGTGGTAGTTCTACATTTTATTAGCATGAACCTTTGTTTTAAAAATATTATTGTGTATATATAAGATGTAAATAATGATGATTTTGATATACATATAGATAGAAAAAGGATTTTTTTAGACAGTATAACATTGAGTATTCTACCGAATTTTTTTGTATTTCTGCTTTTTAATTATATTTTTAGTTGATGTGTAATAATTACACATATTTATGGGGTACATAACAATATTTTGATACATGTATACAAGGACCTTCGTATTTTTCATTCTCACTAATTATAATCTTTAATGGGAGGATGTCATTAAGAGTATCTTCATAATTCATTTCAAGAAATTGTCTCTAGTGGTTCTACATTTTATTAGTTTGAACCTATTTTATGTCTAGACAACTTTCCTCAGTGTATGGTCCAGAATTCCACAAGGTGGCTCTGTGCCTCATTGTCAGAGCTGATAGTAATTCCAGTCACCATCTAAGTTTGTCATTTGTTTACAGCATTTATTTCTCACAGGAGAATAAAGCCAAGTTTTTTAAATCAAGTTAGAAGACATCATTTGATAATTACATTGCTTTTTTATGTGTATGAATCTTAGCACCTTGATTGGGAAAGATTGTCAATGACTGAATTAAACTGATAATACCTAAAAAAAAAAATCTTGACAATTTTATAGTACTTATTGTGTATTATACTTTAATTAACTCATTTATTCTTCACAATATTACTAAAGACAATATAAATATTATTGCTATTTTCAAAATAAGGAAACTGTGGCACAATAAGCTAAGTAATTTGCCTAAAATCATAAAACCTTCACGAGTTTTGATCCCAAGCTGTCTGAATTTAATGTTATAATCAAAAATTCATAGACTGTTCTGCATCTCTTAAAATAAAACTTCTAAGAGAACCATATATAAAATTGAATTTTAAATTTAATTAAAATATGTTATTTTCCTGAGTGTCTTATCTAATACATAATATCAGAATCAAATGTTGATACTGCTTAATAACTTTATTTTACATAACAAAAAATAAAAAAGACTATTAGCCCAAATTGTGTGCATTTCATCATGCCAATATTATAACATTAACATGTTATTTTCACTTATAATGCAGTTAGACATTGTGTAAGTTTTGTTTCAAATATAATTATGCAAAAATTCTATCTGACACAAATTCATTTTAATTTTATATGTTTTCTTTCAGGTGATTTAATTTTGGGGAGGGGACCAATATTTTACAAACAATAAAACAGAAATGCCTAACACCAGTTAATACTCTAAATCCACATTTGAAAATACCAATATTTTATTTTAAAAATATTCTAACATCTATCTATCTATCTATCTATCTATCTATCTATCTATCTATCTATGCTACTTAGCTTGTAGTAATTACTTCACAATGTAGACCTGTGTAAATCTTCACATTTTCAGCCTTAAATATGTACAAATTTTATTTTTCAATTCTACCTCAGTTATATACACACACACACACACACATATATATATACCATAAAGAAAAAGCATACAAAAAGACATTTGTACAAATATATTTTACTTTAAAAATCAGTGAGGAGACCCCATTTTAAAAGGTGTATAATTTATGAAAATAATTTTTCTATTCTTTGAGTTGAAATATACTCATGCATCTTTGAAAATATGATTATACATATTGTAAAATATTTTATTTTAAAAAGCAGCATGTGGGCAGGGCGCGGTGACTCACACCTGTAATACCAGCACTTTGGGAGGCCGAGGTGGGCGGATCACAAGGTCAGGAGATGGAGACCGTCCTGGCCAACACGGTGAAAGCCTGTCTCTACTAAAAGTCAAAAAAACAATTAGCTGGGCGTGGTGGCGGGCACCTGTAGTCCCAGCTACTGGGGAGGCTGAGGCAGGAGAATGGCGTGAACCCGAGAGGCGGAGCTTGTGGTGAGCAGAGATCGCGCCACTGCACTCCAGCCTGGGCAATAGAGTCAGACTCTGTCTCAAAAAAAAAAAAAAAAAAAAAAAAAAAAGCAGCATGTGATTTGCTTTCTTTCTTTTCTTTTCTTTTTTTTTTTTCCCCCTAGTTATTTTGCATCTGATGCACAATACTGGATGCTCCATATATTGGCATATCCTGTGTATGCGTCTGCATGTATAAAGGTGGCCCATTGCTTCTTTATTTTAGGACTTCTGCATTAATGGGAAACCAACTAGACTTAAACTTAAGGGTCAGAGTTTCCTGGTATCTTTCTTAATATTGCCTAGGGGGATTCTTCTCACTGCAGAAATTTCACATTCAATCACAGTGTACCCTGGGGGCATTTGTCATGGTCTTGGAAGGTTAGATAAATAGTTATTTAAAATCAGGGGTGAAGGCCAATAAGGACAAGTCTGAGGTAGCTAAATTAAAAGCAAAATACCAGTTATAATATTATTTGTAGCGGGATGCCTAGTTAAGTTCAAATAGAGCAGAATCACAACTGTCAGGTTATAGATTTACAAAAGCATATTTGGACTCTACGATAATAGGCAATTTAAATCAAAAATCTATTTTTGTGCAAGGTTATTCTCTGGACCGGTGAGAACCTGTTATCTTCCTATCACATATATGATTTGTTGAGCAGGATTGATTAAAAGAATGAATTAAATCAGAATAAAAACCAAAATGGGAACGAAAATTAGAGGAGTGCATGATAAATGAAAACTATGAGTTGATTCAAAGTGACTTTTTATTAATTTATGAGTACAGAAGTGTTAGTTACTTTATTTTTTACTAGAAATTTTTAGCAACAAGTAGAATCTAATTATTCATTCATTTTGCATTATTAAATTTATGTATTACCCACTGTGCTAAGATTATGTCATAGTTCCTACAGTCACAAAGTATAATCTACTTAAGTCATCCAGTAATTGGAAAAAAAAATGTTTTCTTACAAAATACTATCATAGGGAAAACTGAGAGACCAACGTTTAATAAATATACAAATAAATGAATACATTTATTAATATAGTGTTACATATTTTGAAGAAAATTTAAATATAGAGATATAACTTACGGGGTCTGGTGGGATGGGCAGCATTGTATATAGTGCTTAGAGAAAGTCTTTCTGAAGAACTAATATTATTTATGAGATTTAAATGGTGAGAAAGAGCCAGACATTAGAAGACAAGAGATTCAGACAGAAAGATTATCTAGGGCAGAGGCTCTAAGGCAAGGATGAATGCCACGAATGTTTTAAGGGAAGATCAAAGAGCAATGTGGAAATTAAAGTGTGTAAGTTATCAGCAGAGGTGCTGAGCACTCTGCAGAGCCTCAGTCGCTTGTACCTAATTGGAAAATAGGTAAAACTTTTCTACTCAAGAACACTTGAATTGATAATTTATGACAAACGGTCAATGACAAAGCAAGGTGCAAACTATTTTGGTAAAATATCAGGTAGTAAAAGTTTAGGCCTCACTGGCCAAAAGGCAAAATTGAGGATATCATATGTCTGCTTATGTATCAAATAAGAAGACACATTTTCATATTTGTATTGACCAAAATAAAAACATAATAATAACTTAGTAGACTTATAATATGAATCTACTGATAAAAACAATTGAATTCTTTACTGGGAAATAGCATTTTGCTTACTTGAGATTCAAGGTTTATTTTATCTATCATCAAAATTGATTACAAATGCTCATCTGTTAATACTCATCTATAATGAAATTTTACATATTTTATCTTTGATTTTTTGTTTGTTTGTTTTAGGGTTTTTTGTTTGTTTTGTTTTGTTTTGTTTTGTTTTTTGAGATGGAGTCTCACTCTGTTGCCCAGGCTCGAGTCCCGTGGCACAATTTTGGCTCACTGCAGCCTCTGCCTCCCAGGTTCCAGAGATTCTCCTGCCTCAGCCTCCAGAGCAGCTGAGATTACAAGCATGCACCACCACGCCCAGGTAATTTTTGTATTTTTAGTAGAGACGGGGCTAACCATGCTGGCCAGGCTGGTCTTGAACTCCTGACCTCAGGTGATCCGCCTACCTTGGCCTCCCAAAGTGCTAGGATTACAGGAGTGAGCCACTGTGCCTGGCCTGTTATTGCTTTTAACACAGAGATACTGCCAAATATTGATATCAGTTCATAAGCATATTATTTTAATTGAGCACCTAAAACATTTGGAAGGTATTCTACTAGATTCTTCTCTTGATATTTGCCTTTTAGCATATCATTATATCATTATATTGCAGAGTTGTCACTTCCAGTTAAAGGTTAGGTAGGAGTTTCTCAATTGCACAATTACCTACATTTTGAAATATTAAACTTTCTTTTATAGCTGCATCAATTTTCAAATACCAGTCTTGACATTGTCGTTTGAACTCCGAGAAAATATATCTTACTGCAAATTTGCATGAGAATGAAGAACCTTTTTGTTATAACTTATGAAAGCACAGAGAGAATGTACAGCAGATTGGCATTTTGTTAAATGATTTATTGTTTAGTTGTTGAAATTGCATTATAGCAGTCAACAATTTTCATATAAGGACTATTTTTCTTTGTAATTTTTGAATTAATTTTGAGAAATATCTACAAATGTTTACACCAAAAGCTAATTTCAAAGCCTTTCAACGAAGTGATTGGGGTGATTCTTCTTTAGAATAATTTCAATCATGTCGATCTGTCCAAATAATTAGTATAAAATGTTACCACTGTTAAATGATCTAATTATTATGCAGGTAGGTTAGGATTCTTCAATTTTCCATAAAAATATTTTTAGAATTGACAATGGTCATATCTACAAGAATGAATGAAGCTCACATGACAGATTCAAACATTTTCTTCAGCTATATGCTGGTAATAAGGAATGACAAAAGATTTTATATACCTTGCATTTTCACATACCATAAATTTTTCCAATTATGTACTTTTTGATGCACATGCATTCTTACCACCACTATTTGTAAACCATCTTAACAAATTCCATTTCTGGATGTATGAAATTAGTTTTAACTTGACATATTTGAAAAAATTTAACTGAGAATATTTTCACTTGAATTTTTTCCTTGCAGACTACAAACAGAAATTAATTCTCCAAATACTTCAAACTGGTCATTAAACTACTGAAAAATTGATCACAGTTGAAGAGCATTAATAATACCTCTCAACTTATTAAGTACCGTGGAGCACCACCCTAAGTCATATGCTTATTTTTACTTAAAATAATTATATAATATTCTGCTGTAAATTTCATCTTGAGTGAATTTGATAGCTATTCTTATATACGTGGCATTGGTCACGCTCCTTTGTTTTTCACATTGAAATTTCATTTATATCTGGGAAATAAAACTTACCTATGAGGTTAAGGGACTTACATATTGTGAGTTAAGAAAGCCAGTTTTAAAAAAATTCCACCTGGCTCAGTGGCTCATGCCTGTAATCCCAGCACTTTGGGAAGCAGAGGCGGGTGGATCACAAGGTCAGGAGTTCGAAACAAGCCTGCCAAAATGGCGAAATCCCGTCTCTACTAAAAATACAAAAATTAGCCAGGCATGGTGGCAGGTGCCTGTAATCCCAGCTACCTGGGAAGCTAACGCAGAGAATTGTTTGAACCTGGGAGGAGGAGATTTCAGTGAACCAAGATTGTTCCACTGCATTCCAGACTGGGTGACAGAGTGAAACTCCATCTCAAAAAAAAAAAAAAAAAAAAAAAAAAAAAAAATCCACATTCTTAAAATCTAGGGCAAGTTCCTCTACCTTAAATTTGGCCATTTGATTCTTTCTTGTGGGACTTTGTAGATGGGGCAAGTGATTCAGTGGTTTAGAAATGGTTTGAATTTTGTTAATGACTATAGACGTTGTATATAGATTTTTTTTTTTTTTTTTTTTTTTTTGACACAGAGTCTTGCTCTGTTGCCCAGACTAGAGTGTAGTGGTGCAATCTTGGCTCACTGCAACCTCCACCTCCCAGGTTCAAGCAATTCTCCTGCCTCGACCTCCCAAGTAGCTGGTACTACAGGGGCGCGCAACCACTCCCAGCTAATATTTTTGTATTTTTAGTAGAGACGGGGTTTCACCATGTTGGCCAGGATAGTCTTCACCTCCTGACCTCATGATCTGCCCACCTCGGCCTTCCAAAGTGCTGGGATTACTGGAGTGAGCCACTGCGCCCAGCCTGTATATTAGATTTTTGAAGGTATCTCTCTTCTTTTTTAAATCTTTTTGAGAAACAGCCCTTGGTACTAATGTAAGTATCATGGAATCAATGTAACCAGAATATTTATTTCTGTCAGTCAATATGACATTATCTAATCCACAAAGTATAAAAACAGGCATTGCTACTAGTCCTTCATCATCAAGTCCACTTAGAGAACCCTAAGATAGTCTCTTAAAATTGACTATGATTGTTTGAAGAGAAAGAAAAAACATTCTAGCAGGGTTTCTGTTTTGCTCTGCAGAGTGTGCTTATTCCAGAAAGGGGTGTTACTAAAGTAGGATAAGAAAATAAATGTTTCCCATGGAGAGATTTTGTATAGAGCATCTTCACTGCTCACTTTGCTATACAGGAGTGATGTCACAAGGTTAGGACCTATACCAATAAATAAGCAATTGCAAATAAATGCACTGGATTCATGTGAAATTCACAGATAATAGCCTAAGACGCATTTTTGTCTTCTGTAAAATAATCCTAATTATCATAAAGAAAACCATCTTCCAGCTTAAAAACAAATGTATCTCTCGGGGCCATTGTAGTCAAGAATACCAGGAAACATAATTATGCCAATGAAATATAAATGAAACACCCTGGATAAGCATTTTGAGAATATTATTTTAAATATACTTAATTGACTGGCATGTACTATTTTTCCTAGGTCCAGAAAATAGGTACAATATTTAAATGGAAGAACTTTCTAAGACTATGAAGCAACAAATTGCAGTCAACTGGTGATTGAATATAATTTTATGGAGAGTGTAAGGGTTTTATACTCAAGGAACTGTTCTAAATATACTGGCATACTTTCACTTAAGAAAAATAAAATGTCAAATTTATTTATTTATTTTCTTCTTCACCCTGTTTTTATTTTTATTTTATTTTATTTCATTTTATTTTATTTTATTTTGAGATGGAGTCTCACTCTGTCACCAGGCTGGAGTGCAGTGGTACGATCTCAGCTCACTGCAACGCCTGACTCCCTGGTTCAAATGATTCTCCTGCCTCAGCCTCCCAAATATCTGAGATTACAGACTGTGAGACAGGCTAAGGTAAGAGAATTGCCTGATCCCAGGAGGATATGCCCAACCTGGGCAACCTAGAAAGACCTTGCCACCACACCCAGCTAATTTTTGTATTTTTAGTAGAGACGGGGATTCACCATGTTGGCCAGGATGGTCTCTATCTCCTGACCCCGTGATCCATCCACCTCAGCCTCCGAAAGTGCTGGAATTATAGGTGTGAGCCTCTGCACCCAGCTTTCTTCACCCTTTTGTTTTCTGCCATGGCATTATGCATCAAAAGGCCCTTGAAACTTTTACCAGCCCTTTCACCTTGGACTTCCTGGTCTCTAGAATGGTGAAAAATAAATTTCTGTGCTTCATAATTTACACAGTAACAGGTATTCTGTTATAGCAGCACAAAATGAATACATGCATAGACAATGATAAGTAATAACAAATGTTTTGAAAGCTGTTTCTTTAATTTTGGAGGCGGATCAGCTACACTACCTATGACATCACAAAAGAAAAATCACAGATTGATTACAAAACAGTTGTGGAACATTACTTCAGAGGTCATAAACCTGAGAATTATATGGGTTATTAAAACTAGTCTGGTTTTCCAAATTAGGATATTGTAATGGCTTTTAGTATATTACATTCACTTTTGAGAAGGCTATAACATGTTTTAATATTATATAAAAAGAATACAATTTGAAAAATGCTAAACAGGATAAAATGCTACCATGTTTTTCAAATAATTATCTGTTTCTTTCCAGGGCCATATAGTTTCATCATAGTCATCCACAGCCCAAAGAAAGTAGCCAGTGAGTCACTAAGAAAAACTGGAGTATTAAGGCTGCCTATTGGGAGATGACCGATATATCAACAAGAACTTCTTATCTTGTTGAAAGTTACTGACATTTAATGAGAGATGACATAACAATATTATACCAAATACCGTAAAATTTGACAGATTAATCTGGGGAATTTGACATCTTAGTAATGATGTTTTTTCATCCCATCTGTTATAATTAATTACCATATATTTTGTAATGTAAATGTATATGCACTGCTTTAGCTGCCTTTCACAAGTTTCAAGAAGTAATATTTACATACTGAGTTCTAAGGAATTTTATTTGTATTATTATTTTTGTATGCACTCATGAAATTTTTATGTCCATAGGGTCTTTCATGTTATTTTACTGTTGTTACTAATGTCTATAGTGATAACAATATGGTCAAAAAATAAGGCCTATGATACTTATTTGAAAAATCTTATTTTTTTAATACTTATCCAAATATATCATAATTACTTATCCAAATATATCATGTGTTTTTGAAACCGTGTGTGTGCTTTAGTTTGGAAGGGCTGTGATGTGGTTTGGCTCTGGGTCCCCACCCAAATATCTTGAACTGTATCCCCATGTGTTGAGGGAGGGACCTGGTGGGAGGTGATTGGACCATGGGGGGAGATTTGCCCTTTGCTGTTCTCCTGATAGTGAGTTCTCAGCAGATCTGACAGTTTAAAAGTGTGGCACTTGCCCCTTCACCCTTTCTCTTTCTCCTGCCTCTGTGGGAAGGTGTGCTTTGCTTCCCCTTTGCTTTCCACCACAATAGTAGGTTTCTTGAGGCCTCCCCAGCCATGCAAAACTGTGAGTCAATTAAACCTCTTTTCCTTAAAAATTACCCAATCTCAGATAGTTCTTTGTAGTATTGTGAAAACAGACTAATACAAGTTGCATTCTATGTATTTTATTCAGCTTAAACTTATTAATTTTGTTGTTTAAATTTTTATACATAGATTGAACTGTATATGCATTTAGTCTATCATTGACTTATAGCTATCCTTGTTCTATCATGTTTGCTTTGTATATTTTTAAGCTCTTTTATTACTGTAAACTTAAAATAAATATATCTAAAATGTACTAAAACTTTTTGAGTCTGTATTGGTCTTGATCTAGAGTTACAGGTTTTGTTTGGGTTTGTTCTCCTTATTATTTTGCCTTATAGTTTATTCTACTGGTAATAGCCTACGTAGAATAAGATTCTTGTGATTAGAAGTCGCCTGAGCTATTTCTCATTTATTTTACTTTTGACCGTCTTTAAGCATTAGAAAGTTTTTTTTTTTAACAAATAGAAAGTTTAGATTTTACTTTTTAATTTAGTCTGAGAATTTTTTTGCTTATTTTAGGGACAGGGTCTTGCTAGGTTTCCCAGGTTGGGCATAACCTCCTGGGCTCAGGCAATTCTCTTACCTTAGCCTGTCTCATAGTCTTCAGCCATGACACTGTCTTTAGGCATGAAACTCAATGGATTTTTTTTTTTTTCCTTAGAGGGAATTTTTAATGCATTTCACCACTAATATTTTTAAAATATTTAATATTTTCATCTATTTCTATAATTTTATGTTGTGCTTTCTTTTACATCAATTTTCATGTTGTTTATTTTAGAGTAATAGTTTTAGGTTTAGAGTTATATTAATAGTATAGTTATAGTAATAGTTATAATATATAGTTATAGTATAGTTATAGTAACAGATTTGGCCCCTGCCCTAAATCTGAGGACTGGCATTTTTCAACAATTCTGAGAAACAATCATTCTGATGTGGGTCATGACTTCATTTACATAGGATGTACACCAAGTAACCAATGAGAAACCTCTAGAGGGTTTCCCCAGAAAACTCTGTAATGGGGTTTTTGAGCACCTTTTCTCAGGCCTGCTCCCACCCTGTAGAGTGTACTTTCATTTTCAGTAAATCTCTGCTTTTGTTGCTTCATTCTTTCCTTGGTTTGTGCACTTTATTTGTTCAATTTGCACAATTCTTTGTTCAAAATGCCAAGGATCCGGACACCCTCCACCGGTGACAATTAGATTGTGTCTCTAGAAACTTAGTGGAGACTTTTAGCTTTTATTTTTGATTTCTACTCATTATTATTGTCAATATGGGCAAATACATTATCTTTTGTTTTTGTTAACAAGGTGGGCATTTTTGTGTACTCAGGAGATCATTCCATGTGGGGTCTTCTCGCTAAACTAACTTTTCACCCTTTATAGGTTCCAGGTTTGATAGTTTATCTCTTGATTTGTGCAAAAAAAGAATATATATATATATATATATATATCTCCCCATTAAGATTCAGTTCTAGGCCAAAAGTATTCAACAGATGTTCTCAGTGTTAATACCAGTTACAGTACTATCTTACTTCTCTGCATTTGTGTTTTATTATTATTATTATTATTATTATTATTATTATTATTTATGGCCTTTGTTTTTATCTATTCAGCTAAGCATTTTGATTTTCTTAAGTCATCCTATGTCTCTAATATTTGTTTAGTCTTTAAATATGTCATATTTTTGTGCATGTAGAAATTCAAAACCAAATGACAGGTTCTTGTTTTGTAAGCTAGATATTTACCATATCTTTTTATAACCATCCCCACACGAGGCCTAAAAACAGATGCAGTTCCTGGACGCTTAAACCAGACTACATTCACTGTTTTACTGTTTTTCTTCTCCTATGTATGCGATGCCGATATACACAAACATAGGAGGGCCAATAAAATAATGCATTCTTAACATTTTAACAAACCTCCCCTAGAAATTATTTTTCCCAAAACACTTATTGAGATGAAAGCATAAAAACCAGTTTAAAATTAAGCAGTTACTAAGTGGAAGAAACTGCATACTGAACTCTTTGTACATAAACAAATAGTGGACTCATCCAACTACATCTAAAAAGACATGTCAAAATATTATAAAATTGTAAAGAGCTATATATTGGGAAGTATTCTAAAGAAGGAAGTAATAACATGTGAACTGGATGTATTGAGATCTCATTTATAATTTTGAGAAAATGGCTTCATATTACAATGATAAAATTTTGTTAATTAGTCAATAAAAATGTTGTCAACTAAAGTGTATACCTGCTTTAAAATTTATCGATTTATTTATAATTTATAATTATTTATAATTTATCTATTATTATTTAAATTTACAGTTTAGGGACTAACTGTGCAAAAATTAAAGAAATTATGAATTGTTTCCACAATTTCAGGATTCAAAATTATGTTTTTATATTACAACCATTATATATGTTTTGGGAAACCAGTAGTTTGATATACATTTTATATGTACTTCATTTATATCAACAGGCAATCTTCTTGAAACATTCTATGGAAATCAAGCTTTATCTATCAAACAGTATTAATCTAAGCATATACTTGAAGAAAGGAGATAACAAATTTTTATTTTATAAAGTAACAAATTATTTCATTTACATGTCAAAAATTTCTGTAAATAAAGTGAAATCACACATATTAAAAAAATAAAAAAGTCTCCTTAGTGTTGAATAAAATCTGAACATTAGATGTTGTATTTAAAATTTTACAGAGTTTTCTTGTACATTATCCATCTTTATAAAGTTGAAATACTGTTTTGACTTGAAAGTTATGGTATTATTTTGTGTATTTTATATTATCTAATCTCAGATTCAATATGATATAGAGTAAATTTAATGAGAAAGTTATACCTTGTTTACAGATTCTGCCACTTAATAGCTTGAAGGCACTGAAACTTAAAATTCACTATATGTTTTTATTAATGATAAAATAATGTCACATCTAATTTACATAATTCTATAAAGCTTTGTAATATTTAAACTTATGTAATCATACATTATATGTAGTGGCACAAAATGTTAAATGTTATTGCATGAATCATTTTAATTATATTTATTAAAACTTTTCATGTCCAATAATTTTTTATTTTGGCACTTCAGTAAAAATATTAACATGATAAAAATGATATTTTGATGTTATAATTCAAAATTTCCATTGCCTTGAATATATCAGATTGAATAAAAGGAATATTAGCATATCTACTACAACATAGAACTTACTAATTTTTAAATATATCAAAAATATCTATTTGTCATTCATTATGTTTTATTCCTGATTTAAAACTGAAACATAATATATGAAAAAATATATTTTTAATTTTTGTGTCATGTACTAATGAAAAACATACAATCATAAGAAATTGCTTTATCCAACTTGCCTGAAGTAATATTCACATTGTCTTGATTTTCTCAAGAGTTTATTCACTTTTTACATAATCATGTTTAATTTTTAATAAAACAGCAGTATGTAATTAAAATTTATAAGTGCATTATTAATTCCAATTAATTTTAAGATTATTTTATACATGATTGTGTCATTTTAAAAGACATTGCTTCCAAATGCAATTAAAGTGAGCATTCCAGATATATTGTAAAGACTATAGTCATAATTGGATTATCTGTCTTCAAGGATGAGGAAAAAGTTTTAAACACAAAACATTAAATATAAGGTGAGGGTGTAATACTGACTTATTTGTAATTAGAAAATGATTTCAAAACCTTCTCTTAGCAAAAATAGGTGAACTATTCTGGAGCAAATTGCTAATATAAATTATTTGGATGTAAATGTTAGTTTTGCACTTAATGTACACTTATTCATATCTCTTTATAATAAATGATTACTAGAAATTCATATACAGTGCATAAGTAAGCATTTCCATAGGCTGTCAACCTAATATATGCTTATGCAAAATATTAGAACTTTATACACTTACTGTTTTAAAATAAGAATTGTCTTCCATTAGTTTTGAAATTTTATTACAAAAGATAAAAATGCTTTATTGTTTCTGTTTTTATACAAATAACATTTATCAGTTCACACCATTTATAACTTATAATCTATCTGTACTTAAAATTTTCAAGCTTCCTTGTTAATTTAGATTTTGTTATTCTCCCATGAAGAAATCTATCATTGTATCATTTTAGAGATAATCTTGGTAAACTTTCTAAAATTTTGTGCTACAGAATAATTTTCTTTAGGTTTTCACATCATCCACTATAATGGGTAATTACTGGTGCCTGAATTTTTTTCTCTAGCATTGGGAAATGAACATAGTTATTGACTCACATAAAAATATTTATCCTGTATCTCATATTTTAAGTTGACAGTGTTAAATATGACAATTAATTTCAATGTTTGTGTCTAATGTATTTGCAGAAAATGTGTAAGCTATATAAACACAACACTAAAAGATGACAAAGGAAGTTTCCTGTTACGTCAAAATTAAAACCGAATTCACTTTCAAGTCCACAATTTTTTTGCACTATATTTATTGCTTTAAAAAACAACAACAACAACAACAACGAACTCTTTATTTAAAGGTGAACATCTAACTTGGTTAAGATGTACAAATGTGTTTGCCTAATTGAGATAAAAGTTAAACAATTCATTTTCTCAAATCTATCTTACTTTTTTCCATGTGAGTATATATCTATTTTTGAGCCAGTGTTTCCTTAACCTTAAATGCAGTGCATATGTCCTCAGAATAAAACACTCATGCCCAGCATTTCTCCGTATTTATTAGAAAATAATTATCTAGACAACATATAATTTTACTACTAAATTGGAAAATGCATTTACTTAGGAAAATGTGCCTTACTCTTCCTGTGAAGCTTGACATAATTTTCTTCTTTACCTCACCCCTTTCTCTTTTCAAAAGATCTCAGAGAGGTCCTTCCAGATAATTCCATCTAAAATATCCCTTTCCCACCTCTACTTCCCTAACACACATTATATTTTACTCTTAGAAGTTTGTTCTCTACTTATTTGTTTCTAGAGAGTTATTTTTGTGCTGGTAAGAATGCCAACTCTGTAAGAACTCCGTGTCATTTCTTCACCTTATATTCCTACTAAGATAATTACCTGGCACATACAAAATCAATTAATATATGTACAGTTGAAATACATGGAGAAACCACAAAAATACTTCCTCATAAAATTCTCCTAATCCAATATCAGTAGTTTTAACTTTTCTTAGCACTTTTATTACAACTTTCTTAGAGGAAATTGATGAACTGAATTTTAGGCACGTTAAACATCAACATCCTGTACAACATCTGATTGTCAATATCTATTATTATTTGGGTGTGTACGAATGAAAAGATGCCATCTGTGCTGGTAAGGAAGATTTAGGAGTTACTATTAATCTAATAGTGGGGTCAATTAAATTAAAGTTGATACAATTGCCCAGTGAAGTATAAAATATAGAAGAAAGGAGAATATAACCAAATACTGAAGAACACTAGTATTTATGGTGTGGACAGAGGAAAGGAAATGGAAGAAGCTGGTCCAGGCTGTCCAACAGATTTTGTGTAGGGTGGGAGCTCATTTCACTTTTTTCCTACCAGCAACCAAGAAACCAAACAATTCAGGTACTCTGCCTTTTTTTCTTTTTCTTTTTCTTTTTTTTTTTTTTCTGTCTTATCTACTACCAAATCCAGAGTCTCAATGGCTCCTTCTGCCAATGAAAAGTAGCAACAAAGGAGAAAAACCAGTGGATATCAGTATTATGGAAATCAAGAATAGAGCAATTTTCAGGAATAATAGGTTATCAAATATCGAATAGAAATCAGAAAAGTCAGAAAAGTATCTATTAATTTGTTAAATACTAATTTTTAAAAAACTTAAGGCATGGATCAATTTTCATTTACTTCAGTTTTCCCCGAGGTTTGCTCTACTGAAAGATTTTATCTGTTGTGTACTTCTTTTTTGTCTATCTTCTCTGAAGGACTCTCCTTAACAATGAGTTTCCTGATGTGTGTCCTGCTGATCACACTAATACATCATGACTCTCTTGTGCTCTGTTTTTTATGATAATTTCAGTCATTAGGATTTGAGAGGTTTAGATATCTTACCAAAATTTGGAGGAATGCCAAGAGGTGTTACATTAAGTATAGTCCAGAGTATCTCTATTTTTCTAATTCAGTTTGACTAAAACTTTCAGATTCATTCCTTTTTATACTCTCAATGTAACAAAGCCTGCAAGCCTGCCATCATAAGACTTTCTCCTTTGTAGATATGAAGTTCAAATCTCCTTCTACCCTGGGAGTATATTCTGCCTACGAAATTCCAACTGCTTCACTGTTGTATACATTGTATATACTGAACAGATCAACCCCTTTCCCCCAAGCTCCTTTAGTCATTCCTGTTGAATAAAGAGTGTATTTTCATTTGATATTGTCTAATGCTTCTTTGAGAGTATAACTTTGTCGGATTCTTGAAGGACATGATGTGGATGCAACAAAAATGACTGAATCTGTATCATATTATCTAGAATATGGTGACATTTGATTAATGTTTGTTGAGTTCTTAAAAACATATTTTTCTCTTAACTGTACAATTTCAGTATTTAAAAAGTATGTGTGTATTTTACAGCAGATTTGTCCTCCTCATTCTCTAAATGAAATATATAGTGTCAGTCAACTTTCACATTTCCATCTCTCCTTTCTCATTCCCCATGCCATCAGGAATGCCTCTAATAGTTTTATACACTTGAGCTTCAATATATCTAGAGCAAGGAGGTCTTTCTAAAATGAATAAAGCGAAAATATATTATGTGGCCGACTACTGTGTGATGATATAACTCATTAATATATGTAACAGTAACATGTACCACACCAGTGTAATCCATAGGAAAAACAAAAGATAAATAATCTTTATTTGGGTATCAATTATAGATTATCACCTAGAAGAACAGAGTATGTTAAATGCTACTTCAGATGTCGGGTAGAATAGAGAGCAACTAATCATTTGTAGTAGTAGAAGATGCAAAGGGTTGGTGAAAAGAGTATCCCAGTTATCAGTCCTCAGAACATGTTTCATCTTCTGCAAGGGCCCACCAACACAAACAAACATACATGTGGGGAATGTTGTTTGGGTACTCTTAGTGTTATCAGTGTGGAATTTAGGTAAGGCTGAATTTTCACAGAAATAGATTGGAGTCTAATAAATTTATTTTTGTAATTGTTTTTAGTTACCTATTTTTACTCCAACAATGGTATAGCCTAAAACAAACAAACAAACAAAGAACAACAACAACAAAAAAAGCTGGGTGCCGTGGCTCACGCCTGTAATTCCAGAACTTTGGGAGTCTGGGTCGGGCGGATCACGAGGTCAGGAGATTGAGACCATCCTGGCTAACACAGTGAAACCCAGTCTCTACTAAAAATATAAAAAATTAGCCAGGCGTGGTAGTGGGCGCCTATAGTCCCAGCTACTCAGGAGGTTGAGGCAGGAGAATCTCTTGAACCCGGGACGTGGAGGTTCAGTGAGCCGAGATCATGCCACTGCACTCCAGCCTGGGCAACAGAGTGAGACTCCATCTCAAAAAAAAAAAAAAAAAAAAAAAAAAAAAAACTTATTTATATCAACTGATTGTTAGATGAATTGGAATTAGGGCCAGTTTAATTCAAAAGTGAAAACAATCATTTACATGAGTTGTTTACATACACACACACAGAAATTATCCTCCTTTTAAAGCTTACTGCTTTCCCAACATTATGAGTCTTCTGCTTGCCTTGGGAAAAACACTGTAAACTGTTTTTTTTTGTTTGTTTGTTTCTTTCTGTTGCCTAAATTACCATAAAATTTTGCGTAAATAAAATATTTAGAGGAAAGAATGAAATACTGTCTATGTACTTAAGTGAGTATAGATGGAAGAATATAAATGTATACATAAATGAAAGCTATTACCCCGGGGCAGAGCAAAGTAAATCTTGTGAAGTTCCCTGAGAGCATTTGGACATACTGTGTACCTGAAGATAAGTAAGGGGTACATTGTTGCCTAGTTTCCAGTTCTTAAGCAAGCTACCATGTTCACAACACTTGCAAATGTTAAATCTGAATGCTGAGCCAAACTAAAATATAATCCACATAAAACTGTTGCAGTTATACGTCCTTAGTATAGTTGATATTTTGGCCAACAAAATATTTGCATAGGAACATAAATATTAATTGTATGTTCCACAAGAAGCATGCTTAACTTTGGTCAACAAATATTTAATATTAGAGATGTTAAAATATTTTCCTATATTATAAAAAGTGAAGAATTGAAAAGCTTGTTTAGAGTTTCTGATATATAAAGAGCTAAGAACTGTGTTTGTCACCATGGAAATATGAAAACATAGTATCTATGATTAAAAGTTTTCCAAAAATATTAATTAATTATTTTATGTGTTTTATTCATTCAAATTGAGTAATGACTGTATGCAATTTCTCCTACTAAGAACAAGCAATAAATTGGTAAATAAAGCTTCTATAGTGTACTTTCAAAGACACATATTTAACAAGACATTTGCAGGCTGGGAATATATACTCAAAGAAAAAAGTGGGTATTGCTATTATACTGTAAAGAAAGGGCACCTAACATAGTGTTGAAGGCAAGGGATTTATTCCCAGTGTAATTAATATCTACTCTGAACTGTGTATCATAATTTACCAGGTGATGATTGGATGAAGTTTTGCAGGAACCAATTGCATACAAAAGGAAAACATACTGGCAGCAAAAGAGCATAATTAGTGGCTAGTAAGTGACACACACACACAAAAATTCTTAATTTGCTGTGGTTTCACAATGGCAATGTGGTAATCCTAAAAACAAATCCTTCTTCAGAGATGATTAGTGAGCTATTTACAGTATTAGAGCATTGCAGTTATTTATGATCTTCAAAGTAATGTACAAAACTACAGGGTAAAAAGAAACAGTATTGGCAAAATGTTGAAAACATTGCAAGTAAGGCATAGGCACATAAGTTTTAGTAAACTTCTCTCTAACTTGGTGTGTATGAAACATCTCCATAATAAAAATTAGAAGTAAAAATTGGAAGAAAACCCCACAGAGAATGGAAGAAAACCCCACAGAGAAATAATCTGGGAAAGTTATTTGAATTCTAGAAACAAAAAATCACAGTAATATATAGGTAAGTGTAAATTATTTATAAGAAAACCATAGATAACTTCAAAATTATAGGCAATAGGTTTTCATGGAAAAGTAATTAGGAATGACTTATATAAATATAGTAATCATGAAAATGCAAATTAGGACCAAAATGAGATGTTTCATATCAAATTGACAAAAATTAAGAAGCTTACTAATAAATATCAAGCATTAGTAAGAATTTTCATCAGTAGATAATTTTATTGCTCTTACTAGGTTTTTAAATTGATACAAGTACATTAATAATGTGACAGCCATGTAAGGTTAAATATCCATAAACTCCAAAAAGAGTAATTTCACTGTTAGAGTCATATATCTTTGGGAACTCTTGTACGTCACCACCAATGTTTCCATAAGAATGTGACTGTAGTTAAGTGGGAGAGAAAAAATGGTTCAGAGGACTGAATGGCTGTATATAATGTAGCATATCTGCCAGTGAAATACCATAGATCAGAGAAAATATGGTTACAGAACACATCTAAGAAATAAAATATATTAATGAAAAAGAAAGCTGTAAGACTATTTATAGCATAGCTTTTATTGTCAGCAAAATTATTAAAAAGCACATAAACACCTAAACATGTACACAAATAAATGCTTACAGATAAATATACCAATATACATATATCTTATACATGTTAGTAACTTTACATTTGTGATTAAACATTTTTAAATCTAAAAAACTTCTGCATATATATATTTTATATATATATACACACACACAATTTATATATATATATACATATATATTATATATATATACACACACACACACACACACACACACACACACACACACACACATATTTTTTTCCAGGTTATTGGTTAACCCGGGAGAGAGCAAAACCTTAGGATACAGTAAAAAGAAACAAAAATCCATATAGCAATACCATTGGCCTTCTGCTTGATGGTTTGAGTAGTTGATTCCTGAGGGTTTTTTTTTAAATTATTGTGATTTTAGATTCACATGTGTGTTGCATAGTTTTTTTTTCATGTATACATATTATATAATAAAACAATTAAAATGTATTAGTATGAGGGCATTCATATAGAGCAAAGGTTGTTCATTACAAAGCCAGAATGTGAGTATAATGTAATTATAAACAGAATAATTCATTCTTAATTTATAACAATATAAACTTAACATATCAATTGATATTGTATTGAATTAGCTAAATACTCATAAAATAAGAACTTTAAAAGCATAAAACATAGTTAAAATATATGATGTGTCTACTTTCATCTGTGACCGTATAAACAATTTGACAAAGACAAAATATGTCAATTAGCAATGATGTAATAGATTTGAGTAAAATTATCAGCAGGATTAAAACTATGTATATACACATAAACCTTTGTATACTGCAGATAAATTATATGTTTTTAACACAAATAGAGAAAATAAGTGCATTTAATAAAAACAGTTGCAAGGCATAAAATTTTAAAGAATAATAATCCAATAATAAAGTATTGAGAAGTAAAATGTAAGGTAACTATTATTTCTATATACACTTATGAAAATTATGAAATATTAAAAAAGTAATCAGTATCAAATACCTAAAATTAAATTTATCTAGAGATATATTAATTTAAAAAATAAAATAGCACAAGTAAACCAAAATCATAGATATACTAGAAAAAATAAAGTTATCATTTACAATAGTAATGGAAGAAAAATAGCTTTTCCACACAAAATAATGTTCTTATGATAAAGAAAATGAGGAATTTTGCTGTCAAATACATTATTGCAAAATAAAGGCTTTATAGCCATAACCTGTATTTTTCATTCATTATCTAGGTATTATTCTAATACAGCAACATTTCCACAAATTATAATATAAAATTTTAATAACATCCCATTTTCTCTAATTACTTAACATTTGATGATGAATAAGAGTTAAATGAATATGTAATCTGAGGATGGTAATCTTATAATCGCATCTGAGAATCTTTTCAATTTTGCTGCACTTTTTTCTACAGCTTAGTCTTTGTGAAACTTGTTAACTTTAGGAAAGCTGGATTTGGTACTTGTTTTTTGGCTTCTGATAATGGTTTGGCTCTGCATCCCCACCCAGTTCTCATGGTGAATTGTAATCCCCTCATGTTGAAGGAGGTGGGTGGTGGAAGGTGATTGAATCATAGGGGAGGACTTCCCCTTGCTGTTCTCATGATGGGGTTCTGAAGACATCTGCTTGTTTAAAAGTGGTGGCACTCACTCCTTCACTCTCTCTCCTGCTATGCCATGGTAAGATGTGCTTGCTTCCCCCTTCGCCTTCCTCCACGATTGTAAGTTTCCTAAGGTTCCCCAGCCTTCCTGTACAGCTTGTAGAAGTGTGAGTCAATTAAACCTCTTTTCTTCATAAGTTACTCAGTCTCGGGTAGTTCCTTATAACAGTGTGATAACGGACTAACATAGATTCCCTACGAGTGAGTGTTCCTAGAAAATTAGAACATGGAAACTGCCAGTGGAAGGCCGGATGCCTGATATTGACAAATATCACTTTCATTGTATTTCCTTCAAAGCAGTAAAGAACTTCCCTATGTTTAAGAGCCCTAAAATGAAATACTTGTGAAAACAGGGTTAAACATTATTGACATTTTTTAAAAGAGTTGCATAGTTGCCAGGTTGATGAGGCCACAGGTGCCCTATTATATACATATACACACACACAAACACACATATATTATTATATATGTATGTAATATTATATATGTAACTTTTATACAAATACCATTATATCTATACACTCTATACATTATATGTATAAAAGTTATACCACAGAAAATGCTCATAATGATGAGAATGCAGTGCATGAAAGAAGAGAAAACAGTAACACTTTTAGAAGAAAAAAGAAAAAGATCTACATTCAAAACTCCGACAGAATTCTCTTCAGTATTTGTAGAATATAGAAGAGAAATTTAACACAATAATATTATAAATTAGAGAAGGTGAAGAGACATAAAATAAGATTTCTGTATTTCACTTGATCCAGTAAAATGAATAGCAGTAGATTGTAATAACCTACATAAATACGACTAAAAGAAAAATTTATAGAAATAAACACATACTGTCATAAACACTACAAATAAATCGAAATTAAAATTTAAAAATGTTCAAATAACCCAGAACTAGATAGGTAAATTAAATCAGAAGAAAATCATGGAGCAAACAGCAACACAAACAAAAAAGCAAAAGTAAGACCTAACATATTAATAACTATATGTAACTGTTCTAAATACACAAACTAAAAGTGATTGGCAAAGTAAATTTAAACACATATCCCAGCTACATGTCCCTGAGAAAAGCACTTCAAATATGGAACTACAGGAAGGTTGAAAGTAAAATGATGAAACATGTATCATGAAAATAATAAGTTTTTAAAACAGGAGTGGATATATTCATACCAGAAAAAGTAGTCTTCATAGCAAATAAAATTACCAGAGGTATTGAGGGATATTATATTAATATAAATGGGACAATCTTTCAAAAAACATAACTATCCTAAATGTTTATGCACCAAGCAATAGAGCTGCAAAATATGAAACAATTTGAAAGAGGGAGAGGTGAGTGGAGGGATAGATAAAGAGGTAGTGTAAACTAGCTGCTGAATATCAATATACATACATGTACATATATGTTACATATTTTACATATTACTGATTATATCATAAATATTCAAGTATTGATACAGTCTTTTTCTGGTGCCTTCCCTGTTATAGTGTTTTTATTTGATTCTGTATACTTAAATTTTATGAAAAATGAAGCAAAGCAATATTTTTAAAGCTCTTTACTCTTAAGCTGTCACCTGATTTATAGTAGTTGCAAAATTCATGGACATTGAGAAAATCTTTTCATTAAAGGTACCAACTTCAAAAAATGATGTAAAAGAAGTGCTTTTAAGAGCTGAAAGCTGTGGCCACATGGAACAAAAGAATAAATGGTAAGAGTTCTGTGTGATGTTCATATTGAAGTTTCCTGCTTTTATAGCTCAACAGATCAAATGTGATGAACCACTTGTTCCATAAAAGGTTATGAGGCTTTCACTTTCACAAAACTAAAGAATCAAATTCCTCTTCTTTTACAAATACCCTGAGAGATTAAAGATTTGGATTTAAAAAAAAAAAAAAGCAAGAATTGGTACCTTCTGCTACCAACTGTGAGTTGTGGGCTATTAGTGTCATGGATAGAATATACTTTTAAAAACACCTAAAAGTGCTATATTATGGTAACATCTTATTTTGTCATCAAAAACTATGAGATGAAGTTCCTTTACATAAAATATGATGAGAATACCTGAATTTTTCCATTTTCTTTTGGTTCTGAATTTATTTGTCAACTGGACAAGACACACTGCACCTTTCATTATTATTGTGAAATTAATTTTCCTTAATTGTAATAATTTATTATTTTAGATTTGAATTATAAAATCTGGAGATCATAGTCTCTACATGATTCTTTATGAAACATATGACAAAATTTATCAACTATGAAATATCTTTGTAAAATATCAATATTTTTGCCCTTCTCATCTACTCCTCTGTTCCCCTCTCACTGCCCTATACCCTTTTTGGCCTTCTTACTGATCCTTGAACATGTCAAATGAGCTGTGTCATCGGGCTTTGCACAAGTTTTTTTCCTTTGCTTACATGCTCCTTACCAAGAGAACCATGTGACCAAAATCTTCTTCAATCTCTTAATAAAATATCATCTTATGGTTAAAATATCACTCTACCTCCCAATCCTCTTTATAATTGTAACTTTCTTCTGTCTCTATTATTTCTAAACTCACTTTCCTTGTTTCATTTCCCCCAAAATAGTTATCATCCTCAGCATAATATGTAACTTATTATATCTATTTGATTATCATTTGTGGCATATTTTCCATTAGCAGAAGTTAAGTTTCATGACGTCAGTGATGTTTTTATGCTTCGTTCACAGATACCGTCTAAATTCCTTCTACAGTTAAAGACATGTGATGGATACTCAAAATATTTGTTGAATGAATGCTGATGTACAATATAATACATTTATTTGTATGTATTATAGGAAAAGTTTTCATATATGAGGGGATTTCAAAAAGTTCACCACAAAATGAAACTTAAAAATAAAAATATAAGTATGAAATTTATTTCTCACTATGAGCTCCATCAAGGCTAAGATACTTTTGTAAGCAATGACAGCAGCCATTTAGTCCATCTCTAAATAAATGATGGTCCTAAGAATTTAAGGTAGTCTTTTTATGTTATTAGTTAAAGAAAATACATATCCTTTGCAGATGTTTTTCAGATTAGGAAAAAAAAAAAAAAAAACACAGTCAGAAGGAGCCAAACCGGAACCCTAAGTGGGATGCCTAATGATTTTCCATTAAAGCTCTCACAAAATTGCCCTTGTTAATAAGAGTAATGAGCAGAAGCATTGTTATGGCAGAAAGGGACTCTCTGATGAAGTTTGCTGGGTGTTTTTGTGTTAAAGCATTGACTAACTTTCTCAAACACTCTTCATAAGCAGGATTTATAGTTTTTGAACTTCCAGAGAATAAGCAAAAAGGCACGAGCATCCCAAAAAACGATGTCATGATTTTGCCGTCCACTTTGACTGGAACACTTCCAACTCTTGACAGCCATTGCTTTATTTGTGCTTTTTCTTCAGGATAATATTGGTATAGCGATGTTTTATCTCCTGTTACAGTTCTCTTAAGAAATGCTTCACGTTCTTGATCTCACTTCGTTAAAATTTTCATTGAACGTTATGCTCTTGTCTGCCCGACCCAGACACGATAGTTTTTGACCCAGGCATGAAAGTTTCAGGATCTATTAAATGGAAACTTGGCACAACTTGAATTTTTTATTTTTAATTTTTTTATTTTATTTATTTATTTATTTTTATTGATTTATTTTTTGAGACGGAGTCTCGCTCTGTCACCCAGGCTGGAGTGCAGTGGCCGGATCTCAGCTCACTGCAAGCTCCGCCTCCCGGGTTCACGCCATTCTCCTGCCTCAGCCTCCCGAGTAGCTGGGACTACAGGCGCCGCCACCATGCCCGGCTAGTTTTACGTATTTTTTAGTAGAGACGGGGTTTCACCGTGTTAGCCAGGATGGTCTCGATCTCCTGACCTCGTGATCCGCCCGTCTCGGCCTCCCAGAGTGCTGGGATTACAGGCTTGAGCCACCGCGCCCGGCCAAATTTTTTAGTAGTCAGAATTGTGCAAGCTTAACCAGTTGAGATGTCTGTGGTGTTGTCTATTTCTGCTGTTAATTGTTGGTCTTCTTCAACTAGGGCATGAACAAGATTATTTTATTTCTAGCAAATTGGTGAAGATGGTCTGATGCTGTGGGCTTCAACATTGTCTTGTCCCTTCTTAAAAGAAGTTAACCATTTGTACTCTGTAAATTTCTCTAGGTTATTGTCCTCCTAAATTTTTCATGAAGCATCGATGATTCATCATTTTTCTACGCAAGCTTCATCATAAAATTGATAATGGTTCTTGCTTCAAATTGAATAGAATACATGTAAATTTTCTAGGGGCTCTTTTTAAACTGATGCCTTTTCTTCTTAATGCCTCAAACTAGATACTGTTCAAATATGTTCTAAAAAGTTAGTACGAGTTTGTTACTGTGCAAAAGTTTTGAAATTCATGAGTAGTTTTTCGTAGTATGCATTTTTCCATTATCATTTTAAAGACCCTTCACCCAGTCTTAAATATTATTTTGCTTAACTTGCACCTGTCAAGTGTATTCTTCTATAAAATACTGTGTTTACTGTCTTTTCTCCATTTACTTGATTTAAATATTTTGCCACTTATCTTACCAAAAGACGATGCAAAGTAAATGAAGGCTAGCATAGCTTTCTTTAATGTAAGTATTATTAAAATATATGACCAAGCCATTTACAATTTATATCATGTCTACTGTAAAGTATATATGCAAATATGGTGATTTTCATTAACATATTTATTAAAAAATCTGTGAAAGAAAGCTGTTTAACCTATAACATGGATGAATATTTATTTGACAAAAAAAAAATAAGTATTCGTCTTTTCAAAAACTCAGCATATATGTTTTGAGTACGTAAAGAATGCCAAGTATTGGATGATGTTATAAGAATATATAAGTACACAAGACAATCAAGATGGCTGCTTTTAGGAAACTTATATTTGGAGGGATTAAAATAATCAACATTTAGGAATAAATGGAAATTTCATTAGAATTAAATATAAAATATATAAATTAATAATCACTAGTTATAAAAATCATGTTTTTAAACGAGAAAATAGCTAACTTTTTATTTACATACACCCAAGGAAAATGCTATTAATAGATACACTTCTGAAGCATAATATAAATGTATATGCACATTTTATCAGAAAATGGCACAATATTTTAGATCTTTACAAATAGTCCAGTGGTTGTTCAATCATTCAATTTAATATTTGTTTATCCATGGAGGGTTATCCAGCACCAATTATTCTATCATGGACATAAGTAAAAGTCTCCATGCTTTTTAAAATGTAACAGAGTTTTATGTGATATTGCCTTTGCAGAATGAATATGTTCACTAGTTTTAAAACAACTGAGCAGATATGAGAAAACCATGTGATTCTGAAATATTAAAGTCACATAAAATAGATACTGCTTTCTAGGAAAATCATCTGACAAATAACAGATTCCTAGTAATAGAAATCATTTGAGAAATTGTTGAAATTGTACAGACAAGCAATGATTAGGACATGAAATGGACAATAGTTGTAATATGAAAATGTAATGTAATTTTTTATTTCCAGTATATTTAAGCATTTCCAAATATACAAAACTACAGTGACTCTGAGATACCTAGAGCAGGAACTGTGTTGTCACGAGACTATTTATTTTAATATAGACCATTGAATTTTTTTTTTTTTTTTTTTTTTTTTTTTTGAGACGGAGTCTCTCTCTGCCGTTCAGGCTGGAGTGCAGTGGCCGGATCTCAGCTCACTGGACCATTGAATTTTTAAACCCAACTCATCACAGTGACAGTTCTAAAATCCCCTTGGGCTTCAAAACTGTTAAAAATGTTTGCCCGTCCTGATTCTATTTCATGAATCTGTATATTGCAGTTTCTTTTTACAGCCTAATTAGAGAAGTAAGATTTATAAAGGCCCAGAAGTCAAATCAATGCAAAGAGAACACTGTAATTTGTTTCACTGGGTCATATGAGTGAGTCGTGATCAAGAGTGAAAAAATTATGGTTGAAACTGTTTCCAGTGATAGATTAACACCCAGAGGATGAAAACTTTAGATAAGACACTATACTAAAGTAAGCAAGTAAGCAGGTTATTGAACAGTATATAATTAAGGTTGGGGACTACAGATATTGAGAGATTAAGACATAAGCCAAGTAGTTTCCTAGAAATTACACATTAGGGCTCATGACATTTATTTTTCTCCAGATAATATTATGATGCCCAATTTTTAGGAGGCATGCAATGTGTTGTTGCTGACTATAAAATTAATGATCTTCTCTCTTCTAAAAAAAATCCAAAAGGTTCAATGAGGTATGAGAGCCATATTATTTTAAAGTTCCACATTTTCCTAATAGTTTTTTTCACTCACCAAATACTCATATACCAAGTATTAAGTCAGGTGGATTATATTTGGGATCACTCAAAACTTATTCCTATCACTGTTTCACACCCGTTCTTAGTAACAATTCTCCTTTCAGATGGTCAGGGTATGTGTTCATTGGAGTAATTAACCACCTTTGAATAGCTATCAAGCCTGGAAGTAACTTGGTACCATATGCTACACGTGTATCTAAGGTCATTGGCCGATTACTGTACGTGTTTTAATAGAAAGTGGATCTCCTTTGTTTATGCAAGTTCACGTATAAACTGATGCCAACATATTAAACACATTTTCAGATATGCCAAAGCTGTGCAGGCAGTAAATATACAAATTTATGCAGATAGATATCTATTGCTTGAGAGTAATCCACTGGTCCTTACCACGAAGCTGCTGTTGGCTCCCTCAATGGAGCATGCCACTGGTTCCTGTTCCTGGAAGGTGGATCACTGGTCTCTAGAAGCTGCCAAACTAACACTGGTGATGTGAGTACAGGCTATTTATCTCAGGCATCTCCTTCATTGCTGCCACGATGGCCACTTTATTAATGTGCCCATCATGCTAGACCTGTGGTTGCCAATTACAAAGGCATGCTAAGGTTCCCTTGCTGAGTCCTTTTGACTTCTTTGTGAATTGGTCGATTTACAGAGATGAATGAATTTTTTGATATGTGACATATTTACACATCATATGCTTATAACCCAGACTTTAAGCAAAAAATACAGTATTTTTCATCCAGGCTAGTAAATACTAATCACGAGCCTATGTTTACTGCCTCTTTGGGACAAATCTCTGTCCACACAAAGGGGATGATTAAGGTGATTGTCTGAATTTATACCTATTGGGAAGATTTTCCTCTGTCACCTTTTTCAAGGCTTATAGCATAGGGAGTTATCACACAGTTTTCATTGATATTGGCTTGCATGTCAATGCCAAGACAAATTCTTGATAAACCAAATTGAGATGTATTCTTGTCTTTCATATGATCATAAGATATTATCATAGACATAGGCCAAGGAAGGGATACTGTGTAACAATATTAGGTATAACGTTCATCTAGGCTTCCCTCACATGCTTCTGGCTGTGCACCCTGTCAGTGATGTAATGCATTCCAGGTGTACCGCTTCATTCATGTCAGGGTTTTATATCAGAGATGATTTGTACAATATTCAGATAGTCCATAGCTCTTCTGACTAAACTATGACAGAGGTGGAAGTATTAATGTAGCTTTGGGACACAATTGTGAGTGTAAGGTGCTGTTTATTCCATGTGAATGTGAACTGTTTTAATCCTTTTCTTTTTTTCTTTTTTTTTTTAATTTATTTATTATTATTATACTTTAAGTTCTAGGGTACATGTGCATAACGTGCAGGTTTGTTACATATGTATACTTGTGCCATGTTGGTGTGCTGCACCCATCAACTCTTCAGCACCCATCAACTCGTCATTTACATCAGGTATAACTCCAAATGCAACCCCTTCCCCCTACCCCCTCCCGATGATAGGCCCTGCTGTGTGATGTTCCCCTTCCTGAGTCCAAGTGATCTCATTGTTCAGTTCCCACCTATGAGTGAGAACATGCGGTGTTTGGTTTTCTGTTCTTGTGATAGTTTGCTAAGAATGATGGTTTCTAGCTGCATCCATGTCCCTACAAAGGACACAAACTCATCCTTTTTTATGGCTGCATAGTATTCCATGGTGTATATGTGCCACATTTTCTTAATCCAATCTGTCACTGATGGACATTTGGGTTGATTCCAAGTCTTTGCTATTGTGAATAGTGCCGCAATAAACATACGTGTGCATGTGTCTTTATAGCAGCATAATTTATAATCCTTTGGGTATATCCCCAGTAATGGGATGGCTGGGTCATATGGTACATCTAGTTCTAGATCCTTGAGGAATCGCCATACTGTTTTCCATAATGGTTGAACTAGTTTACAATCCCACCAACAGTGTAAAAGTGTTCCTATTTCTCCACATCCTCTCCAGCACCTGTTGTTTCCTGACTTTTTAATGATCGCCATTCTAACTGGTGTGAGATGGTATCTCATTGTGGTTTTGATTTGCATTTCTCTGATGGCCAGTGATGATGAGCATTCTTTCATGTGTCTGTTGGCTGTATGAATGTCTTCTTTTGAGAAATGTATGTTCATATCCTTTGCCCACTTTTTGATGGGGTTGTTTGTTTTTTTCTTGTAAATTTGTTTGAGTTCTTTGTAGGTTCTGGATATTAGCCCTTTGTCAGATGAGTAGATTGCAAAAATTTTCTCCCATTCTGTAGGTTGCCTGTTCACTCTGATGGTAGTTTCTTTTGCTGTGCAGAAGCTTTTTAGTTTAATTAGATCCCATTTGTCAATTTTGGCTTTTGCTGCCATTGCTTTTGGTGTTTTAGACATGAAGCCTTTGCCCATGCCTATGTCCTGAATGGTACTGCCTAGGTTTTCCTCTAGGATTTTTATGGTATTAGGTCTAACATTTAAGTCTCTAATCCATCTTGAATTAATTTTCGTATAAGGAGTAAGGAAAGGATCCAGTTTCAGCTTTCTACTTATGGCTAGCCAATTTTCCCAGCACCATTTATTAAATAGGGAATCCTTTCCCCATTTCTTGTTTCTCTCAGGTTTGTCAAAGATCAGATGGCTGGAGATGTGTGGTATTATTTCTGAGGACTCTGTTCTGTACCATTGGTCTATATCTCTGTTTTGGTACCAGTACCATGCTGTTTTGGTTACTGTAGCCTTGTAGTATAGTTTGAAGTCAGGTAGCGTGATGCCTCCAGCTTTGTTCTTTTGACTTAGGATTGTCTTGGAGATGCAGGCTCTTTTTTGGTTCCATATGAACTTTAAAGCAGTTTTTTCCAATTCTGTGAAGAAACTCATTGGTAGCTTGATGGGGATGGCGTTGAATCTATAAATTACCTTGGGCAGTATGGCCATTTTCACGATATTGATTCTTCCTATCCATGAGCATGGTATGTTCTTCCATTTGTTTGTGTCCTCTTTTATTTCACTGAGCAGTGGTTTGTAGATATCCTTGAAGAGGTCCTTTACATCCCTTGTAAGTTGGATTCCTAGGTATTTTATTCTCTTTGAAGCAATTGTGAATGGAAGTTCATTCCTGATTTGGCTCTCTGTTTGTCTGTTACTGGTGTATAAGAATGCTTGTGATTTTTGCACATTAATTTTGTATCCTGAGACTTTGCTGAAGTTGATTATCAGCTTAAGGAGATTTGGGGCTGAGACAATGGGGTTTTCTAAATATACAATCATGTCATCTGCAAACAGGGACAATTTGACTTCTTCTTTTCCTAACTGAATACCCTTGATTTCTTTCTCTTGCCTAATTGCCCTAGCCAGAACTTCCAACACTATGTTGAATAGGAGTGGTGAGAGAGGGCATCCCTGTCTTGTGCCAATTTTCAAAGGGAATGTTTCCAGTTTTTGCCCATTCAGTATGATATTGGCTGTGGGTTTGTCATAAATAGCTCTTATTATTTTGAGGTACGTTCCATCAATACCGAATTTATTGAGCGTTTTTAGCATGAAGGGCTGTTGAATTTTGTCAAAAGCCTTTTCTGCATCTATTGAGATAATCATGTGGTTCTTGTCTTTGGTTCTGTTTATATGCTGGATTATGTTTATTGATTTGCAAATGTTGAACCAGCCTTGCATCCCAGGGATGAAGCCCACTTGATCATGGTGGATAAGCTTTTTGATGTGTTGCTGAATCCGGTTTGCCAGTATTTTATTGAGGATTTTTGCATCGATGTTCATCAGGGATATTGGTCTAAAATTCTCTTTTTTTGTTGTGTCTCTGCCAGGCTTTGGTATCAGGATGGTGTTGGCCTCATAAAATGAGTTAGGGAGGATTCCCTCTTTTTCTATTGATTGGAATAGTTTCAGAAGGAATGGTACCAACTCCTCCTTGTACCTCTGGTAGAATTCAGCTGTGAATCCATCTGGTCCTGGACTTTTTTTGGTTGGTAGGCTATTAATTATTGCCTCAATTTCAGAGCCTGCTATTGGTCTATTCAGGGATTCAACTTCTTCCTGGTTTAGTCTTGGAAGAGTGTAAGTGTCCAGGAAATTATCCATTTCTTCTAGATTTTCCAGTTTATTTGCGTAGAGGTGTTTATAGTATTCTCTGATGGTAATTTGTATTTCTGTGGGGTCGGTGGTGATATCCCCTTTATCATTTTTAATTGCGTCGATTTGATTCTTCTCTCTTTTCTTCTTTATTAGTCTTGCTAGTGGTCTGTCAAGTTTGTTGATCTTTTCAAAAAACCAACTCCTGGATTCATTGATTTTTTGGAGGGTTTTTTGTGTCTCTATCTCCTTCAGTTCTGCTCTGATCTTAGTTATTTCTTGCCTTCTGCTAGCTTTCGAATGTGTTTGCTCTTGCTTCTCTAGTTCTTTTAACTGCGATGTTAGAGTGTCAATTTTAGATCTTTCCAGCTTTCTCTTGTGGGCATTTAGTGCTATAAATTTCCCTCTACACACTGCTTTAAATGTGTCCCAGAGATTCTGGTATGTTGTATCTTTGTTCTCATTGGTTTCAAAGAATATCTTTATTTCTGCCTTCATTTCGTTCTGTACCCAGTAGTCATTCAGGAGCAGGTTGTTCAGTTTCCATGTAGTTGAGTGGTTTTGATTGAGTTTCTTAGTCCTGAGTTCTAGTTTGATTGCACTGTGGTCTGAGAGACAGTTTGTTATAATTTCTGTTCTTGTACATTTGCTGAGGAGTGCTTTACTTCCAATTACGTGGTCAATTTTGGAGTAAGTACGATGTGGTGCTGAGAAGAATGTATATTCTGTTGATTTGGGGTGGAGAGTTCTATAGATGTCTATTAGGTCTGCTTGCTGCAGAGATGAGTTCTATTCCTGGATATCCTTGTTAACTTTCTGTCTCGTTGATCTGTCTAATGTTGACAGTGGAGTGTTGAAGTCTCCCATTATTATTGTATGGGAGTCTAAGTCTCTTTGTAAGTCTCTAAGGACTTGCTTTATGAATCTGGGTGCTCCTGTATTGGGTGCATATATATTTAGGATAGTTAGCTCTTCCTGTTGAATTGATCCCTTTACCATTATGTAATGGCCTTCTTTGTCTCTTTTGATCTTTGACGGTTTAAAGTCTGTTTTATCAGAGACTAGTATTGCAACCCCTGCTTTTTTTTTGTTCTCCATTTGCTTGGTAAATCTTCCTCCATCCCTTTATTTTGAGCCTATGTATGTCTCTGCGTGTGAGATGGGTCTCCTGAATACAGCAGACTGATGGGTCTTGACTCTTATCCAGTTTGCCAGTCTATGTCTTTTAATTGGAGCATTTAGTCCATTTACTTTTAAGGTTAATATTGTTATGTGTGAACTTGATCCTGCCATTATGATTTTAACTGGTTATTTTGCTTGTTAGTTGATGCAGTTTCTTCCTAGCCTAAATGGTCTTTACATTTTGGCATTTTTTGCAATGGCTGGTACCGGTTGTTCCTTTCCATGTTGAGTGCTTCCTTCAGGGTCTCTTGTAAGTCAGGCCTAGTGGTGACAAAATCTCTAAGCATTTGCTTATCTGTTAAGGATTTTATTTCTCCTTCACTTACAAAACTTAGTTTGGCTGGATTTGAAATTCTGGGTTTAAAATTCTTTTCTTTAAGAATGTTGAATATTGGCCCCCACTCTCTTCTGGCTTGGAGAGTTTCTGCGGAGAGATCTGCTGTTAGTCTGATGGGCTTCCCTTTGTGGGTAACCCGACCTTTCTCTCTGGCTGCCCTTAAGATTTTTTCCTTCATTTCAACTTTGGTGAATCTGGCAATTATGTGTCTTGGAGTTGCTCTTCTCGAGGAGTATCTTTGTGGCATTCTCTGTATTTCCTGGATTTGAATGTTGGCCTGCCCTACTAGGTTGGGGAAGTTCTCCTGGATGATATCCTGAAGAGTGTTTTCCAACTTGGTTCCATCTTCCCCCTCACTTTCAGGCACCCCAATCAGACGTAGATTTGGTCTTTTTACATAATCCCATACTTCTTGCAGGCTTTGTTCATTTCTTTTTCTTCTTTTTTCTTTTGGTTTCTCTTCTCGCTTCATTTCATTCATTTGATCCTCAATCGCTGATACTCTTTCTTCCAGTTGATCGAGTCGGTTACTGAAGCTTGTGCATTTGTCACGTATTTCTCGTGTCATGGTTTTCATCTCTTTCATTTCGTTTAGGACCTTCTCTGCATTAATTACTCTAGCCATCAATTCTTCCACTTTTTTTTCAAGATTTTTAGTTTCTTTGCGCTGGGTACGTAATTCCTCCTTTAGCTCTGAAAAGTTTGATGGACTGAAGCCTTCTTCTCTCATGTCGTCAAAGTCATTCTCCATCCAGCTTTGATCCGTTGCTGGCGATGAGCTGTGTTCCTTTGCCGGGGGAGATGCGCTCTTATTTTTGGAATTTCCATCTTTTCTGCCCTGCTTTTTCCCCAACTTTGTGGTTTTATCTGCCTCTGGTCTTTGATAATGGTGATGTACTGATGGGGTTTTGGTGTAGGTGTCCTTCCTGTTTGATAGTTTTCCTTCTAACAGTCAGGACCCTCAGCTGTAGGTCTGTTGGAGATTGCTTGAGGTCCACTCCAGACCCTGTTTGCCTGGGTATCAGCAGCAGAGGCTGCAGAAGATAGAATATTTCTGAACAGCGAGTGTACCTGTCTGATTCTTGCTTTGGAAGCTTCCTCTCAGGGGTGTACTCCACCCTGTGAGGTGTGGGGTGTCAGACTACCCCTAGTGGGGGATGTCTCCCAGTTAGGCTACTCAGGGGTCAGGGACCCACTTGAGCAGGGAGTCTGTCCCTTCTCAGATCTCAACCTCCGTGTTGGGAGATCCACTGCTCTCTTCAAAGCTGTCAGACAGAGTCGTTTGCATCTGCAGAGGTTTCTGCTGTTATTTTTATTTTTACTGTGCCCTGTCCCCAGAGGTGGAGTCTACAGAGACAGGCAGGTTTCCTTGAGCTGCTGTGAGTTCCACCCAGTTCGAGCTTCCCAGCAGCTTTTTTTACCTACTTAAGCCTCAGCAATGGCGGGCGCCCCTCCCCCAGCCTCGTTGCTGCCTTGCCGCGATATTGCAGACTGCTGTGCTAGCAATGAGGGAGGCTCCCTGGGCGTGGGACCCTCCCAGCCAGGTGTGGGCTATGATCTCCTGGTGTGCCTGATTGCTTAAAGTGCAGTATTGGGGTGGGAGTTACCAGATTTTCCAGGTGTTGTGTGTCTCAGTTCCCCTGGCTAGGAAAAGGGATTCCCTTCCCCCTTGCGCTTCCCAGGTGAGGCGATGCCTCGCCCTGCTTCAGCTCTCGCTGGTCGGGCTGCAGCAGCTGACCAGCACCGATCGTCCGGCACTCCCCAGTGAGATGAACCCAGTACCTCAGTTGAAAATGCAGAAATCACCGGTCTTCTGTGTCGCTCGCGCTGGGAGTTGGAGACCGGAGCTGTTCCTATTCGGCCATCTTGCTCCGCCCCTGCCTCCTTTTCTTATCATAATAGAAAACTGTATTTTCCAAGTCTCTGAGGCTATACTAATTATCTTTAGCAAAAGTGTCACATCCTCATGAGATTTGGTATTTGGTCAACAACAAAGTTGATCCCATAGTATTCTATAGTCATTCTCCAGCATCCATCCTATTTCTATAGGAGTCATATAGGTGAATCAAAATAGATATAATAAGAACTGCTAATGCACTAATCTGGCCCTTTTTAGACTATTAAGGTTGATATTATATTTTTTTAAGTCACTTGGGATGTAATATTGTTTTTGAATTTCTTGTTTTACAGGGAATAATGGTTTTTGAAGAATTCCCTCAAGTTTTATACCATGATAGTTTTTCCTCTATGGACTAAAGAAAGGTACAATGTGATGAAATGACAACCAGCCAGTCCTTGGCTAGAGCTCTATTTATATTATTTCTCTTTACCACATATGTCACAATTTATTCCTTTTCTGACAGCGAAGTGGCATGACAGCATGATGATGTTATTGGTGTCAACAGGCCTTGTTTCTGACAGCCCTCAACATGTCAGGGAATCTTCTGCTTTCCAGTCCACAGTTACCAGAGGAAATTAACATGAGTCTCTTTAGTGAAGCACTAGGATATACATTTTGGGTAGGTTACTCACTATGGTTTTGCATAGGCCTTTCCCCTGGGGATTTCAGTGCTTCTTCAGGTAATGCATTCTAACTGCAAAACTGGCTTAGCTCCAGAAACTGGGCAATCAGTACTATTAAATGGATCAATTGTCTTCAGTACACAGATATTTCACCCTTAATTTTTTTATGTTGACACAAATTGGATAAATAACTTTGTTGACTGCCCTCCTGTGTTTCCCTAGAAATTCTGTGTTCTAATGACCATATTTATAACCCTGAGCTGTTTGTTAACCTTTGGCTGCCACTCAAATTTGCCAGTTATTATCATGGTTATGATCACTTCTCTTCCAGTGGTTAAACACCACTGCCCTGCCTCTATTGTCTTTCAATAATTTATCAAGTTTTGTAGTAGCTTCTCCTACTGATATGGTTTAGCCATGTCCCCACCCAAATCTCATCTTGTATCACAGCTCCCATAATTCCCAGGTGTCATGGGAGGGACCAGTGGGAGGTAACTGAATTATGGGGGTGAGTCTTTCCCATGCTGTTTGCATGATAGTGAATAAGTCTCACAAGATCTGATGGCTTTATAAAGGGGAGTTGCCCCACACAAGCTCTCTCTTGCCTGCTGCCATGTAAGACATATCTTTGTTTTTCCTTTGTCTTCCCATCATGATTGTGAGGCCTCCCCAGTCATGTGGAACCATGAGTCCATTAAACCTCTTTCTTTTATAAATTACCCAGTCTCAGATAGCAGCATGAGAATAGACTAATACATCTACTTTTAGCCTTGGTATCAGAAAGAGTGATTCTTTTACTTGTGCACTGCTTAGTGTTGTGACCTCCCTACAGGACGCTATCATCTGTGAGCCTTCTGACTGCATGTCCAATTCAGCATGGTTTCTCTTTTACCATCTGAGAGGCAGCTCAGGCATCTCATATTTATTCAGCATGGACAGTCACTTTTCCATGGTCCTAGTGAGCATTATATAAGTGAGTTTATCACCTTCCAGGGTCTTTTTACAGAGTGTTGTATCTTGTATTTTGGGATAATGCCACAAATTAAATTTTATATCCCAACTCACTTTATCAACACCCTCAGAATTTAATCTCTTAACTAACTGGGTAGCTTCTATCTGTAAAGGACAGCTAGATTTTTTTTCCTTTCTTTGGCATGTAGTGATATTGACAACTAATATATCCTCAAATGTAGTATGCTATAATTTAACCCTATTTAGTGTGGTTTTGTACTCCAGCAAGGTATCTAAGAATAAATCTCTTCTTATCTTAAAGTAATTGTTATTTTTTTTTAACTTGTTGATTTAAAAACATATACTGAGGTAAGAACATTTAACATGAGATCTAGTTGCTTACTAAAATTTTAAGAACACAATAGAGTATTGTTAGTTATAGGTACAATGTTGTACAGCAGATCTGTTAATCTTACTCCTCTTGCATTATTAAAATTCATGCTCATTGAATAACATCTCCCCATTTTTCCCTGTCCCCTGCCCTTGGCAACTACCATCTACTTTCTACTGAGATTCTAATGAGATTGACTATTTTAGCTATATCATATAGGTGGAATTATGTGGTATTGGTAGTTCTGTGACTGACTTATTTCTCTTAGCATAATGTCTTCATGGTTCATCCATGTTGTTGCATATTACAAGATTTCCTTCTTCTTAAGAGCTGAATAATATTTTATTGTATTTGTATATAACATGTTCCTTATCCACTAATCAACTGATGGACATTTAGGTTGTTTCTGTATCTTATCAACTGTAAATAATGTTCCAGTTAACACAAGGGTGCACATATCTGTTCAAGATCCTAATTTTTTGTTTTGGGTTAATTACCCAGAAGTAGGATTTCTATATCCTGCTGTAGTCTATTTGCATTTTATCAGGAAACGTGTTATTCATAACAGCTGCACCATTATACATTCTCATCAACATATATTAATATTGCAATTTCTTACATACATGTAACACTTTTTACATTGTTTTATTCATTTTTTGTAATAATCATTATAACAGGTATGAAGTGCTATCTCATTGTAGTTTTGACTGGTGCTTCTCTGTTGTATTGTGATGTTGAGAATATTTTCATATACCTGTTGGCCATTTTTATGTTTTTCTAGAGAAAAAATGTCTGTTCAAGTTATTTGTCAAGTTCTTTTAAATCAGGATTTTTTTTTTTAAGTATGAGTTGAAGGACTTAATCTTGTATTATGCATATTAACCTTTAACAATTGCAAATATTTTAACTGCCTTTTTTCACTCTGTCGATTGTTGCATTTGCTGTTCAGAAGCTTTTAGTTATACGTAGTCCCACTTGTCTATCATTGTTTTTTTTCCCTTCAATTTTGCTGTCTTATCAAAAAAAATCATTGCCAATGCCAATGTCATGTATATTTTTCCTTATGTTTTCTTCTAAGAGTTTTACAATTTAGGTCTCTGTGTTAAGTATTTAATCTATTTTGAGTTGATCTTTGTATATGATGTAAAATACGTTTCCAATTTCATTTTTTATTATGGGAATATCCAATTTTCCCAACACCGGTTTTTGAAGAAACTATCCCATCTCTATTGTGTACTCTTGGTACCCTTGCAAAAGATCAGTTGATGGTATATTCAAGGGATTTTGTCTGGGATCTGTTCTCTTTCATAGTTCTATATGTCTATGTTTATGGTAGTATCATATTATTTTAATTACTGTAACTTACAGTAATATACAATATGCCATAATATACAGTAATATCTCCCTTATCTGTGGGCTTGTTTTCTACCATTTCAGTTACCTGCAGCAAACCACAGTTCCAAAATATTAAATAGAATTTCAGAAATAAGCAATTCATATGTTTTAAACTGTAAGTTTTTCTGAGTAATGTGATGGCGTGTCACACTGTTCCAACCACCCTACCTGGGATATGAATCATCCGTGGATCCAGCATATCTACACTGTGTATACTACTCACCCATTAGTCACTTAGTAGCCTTCTCAGTCACTAGATGAAAAAAATATAATATATAGAGTTTGGTGTCATCTAAGGTTTTAGGCATCCACTGGAGATCTTGAAACATATCCCTCACAAATAAGAGGAAGGTACTGTATTTTAAAGTCAGAAAGCATGTTGCCTTCAGCTTTGTTCTTTTCGTTCAACATTGTTTGGACTATAAGGAATTACACTTTCATATACATTTTATAACTTTTTACACTTATGTGAAAAGTGGCATGGAGATTTGAATAGAGATTTAACTGAACCTAGAGACTGCTCTTGCTCTGGGAATTGTGTCAATTTTAACAATATTAAGTCAGCCAATCCATGGACACAGGATATTTTACATTTATTTGTGCTTTCTTTAATTTTTTTTATTAATGTTTTGCCTTGATCAGGTCTCAAGTCTTTTATTCCTTAGTTAAGTTTATTTCTAACAATTTAATTCTTTTTTATACTATTGTAGAAAAAATTACTTTCTTAATTTCCTTTTCAAAGAGTTTGTTTTTGATGTACAGGAACACAATTGTTTTTGTATTTTAATTTTATATCCTGCAATTTTACTGAATTCATTTATTAATTCTAACAGTTTTTGGTAGAAATTTTAGGGTTTTCTACATATAGGATTATGTAATCTAAAAAAAATGATAATTTTCTTTCTTTCTTATTTAATGCCATTTAATTATTTATTTATTTTTAATTTTTTTCTTGCCTAATTGCCCTTGCTAAAAACTTTTAGTGATATAATGAACAGGAGAGGCAAGAGTGGACATGAATGCTTTGTTTCTAAACTTTCAGTTTTTTACTGTTTAGTATGATGTTAACTGATCTTTTCACATATGACCTTAATTATGTCATGGTAATTTTTTCTGTTGCTGGTTTTTGGAGAGTTTTTAAAATGAAAGGTTGCTGAATTTGGTCAAACACTTTTTGTGCAACTATTGCAATGATCGTGTTTGTTTGTTTCTTTCTTTTTTTTTTTTATCCTTCATTCTCTTAGTGTTATATATTACATTTATTTGTTTGAGTATTGAACCATTCTTTTATCCCAGGGATAAATTATAGCTGGTTATGGTGAACGGTCCTTAAGTTATTGAATTTGGTTTGCCACTGTTTTATTGAAGATTTTTACATTGTTTATCTGGGATATTGACCTGTGATTTTCTTTTTTTGGAGTGTATTTTTCTTTGCCTGGCTTTGTTATTTTAATAATGTTGTCCTCATAAAGCTGGTTTGAAATTCTTCCCTTATCATTTGTTTTTGGAAGAGAATGAGAAGTATTGATGTTAATTCTTATTTAAATGTTTGAAAGAATTTACCAGTGAGGCTTTTCTTTGTTGGGAGGCTTCTGATACTTATTCATTCTCCTTATTGGTTATTGATCTGTTTAGATTTTCTATGTATTCATTAAGTGCTGGTAGTATTAAATCAAATTCAGCTTAAAGCTTCTTCCTTACATGTTTTAAGTTCAGCCTAAAGGTGTCTCTATACATTGTGAACTATAACCTAAATGGAGCTGTAAACAGACTGTAACCTACATTTGTGACAGTCACTGAGTTTTGGCCAAAGATGGCCTATTGTTCAAATTATGTTCAAGTAAAGCAAACTGAAAGCTGTAACCAATCCGGCTGTCTCTGCGCCTCAATTCCATTTTCTGTATTTCATTTTCCTTTTTCTGTCCACAAATCTTCCCACGTGGCTGAGCTGGGAGTCTCTGAGCCTACACTGGTTCTGGAGGCTGCCCCATTCATGAATCGTTCTTTGCACAAACTCTTTTAAATTTAATTTGACTAAAGTTTTCTTTTTAAACAGTAGATTGTTTTATTTTATTAAATTATTCATTTATTCTAGACTATTTCATTTCTTGCCAAATAATTATTTACAGTAGTCTTTTATTTCTTATGATTTTTGTGGCATCAGTTGTAATGTCTCCTGTTTAAAATTTTTATTTAACTGAGTCTCTTCTCTCACGGTCTAAAGAGTTTTTCAGTTTTTTATTTCAAAAATCGAACTAATATGTTTTTTTTAAAAAAAGTCTTGCTGTTTTTCTATTCTCTATTTTACTTATTTCTGTTATAATCTTTGATTTTCTTTCTTCCGCTAACAATGGGCTTAGTTTTTATTCTTTTTTTAGTTCCTTGATGAGCAAAGGTAGGTTGTTTATTTAAGATGTTTCTCCTTTTTAAATATAAGCATTTATTATTATAACCATCCCTCTTTATACCGCTTTTTCTGAATCTCAGAAGTTTTGGAGTTTTTGCCATTTTTGTTTGTCTCAAGATATTTTTTAATTTCCTTTTTGATTATTTGATGCGTTGATTGTCCAAGAATGTGCCCTTTTTCATATATTTGTGAAGTTTTAATTTTTCCTTCTGTTATTGATTTTTTGTTTCACTCCACATTGGTTGAAAAAGTTGTTCAGTATGATTTCAATCTTCTTAAATTTGTTAAAACTTGTTTCATGACTTAATATACTACCTATACTGCAAAGTCTTCTGCGCATGCTTAAGTGGAATGCATCTTCTACTGCTGGTGGGTGGGATGTTTTTGATATGTCTGTTTGATTCATTTGATTAATAGTGTTATTCAAAGCCAATGTTTACTTACTGATTTTCTCTTGGTGCATTATATCTATTATTGAAAGTGGAATATTGAAGCCTCTTACTCTTAGTGTATTTCTATCTCTTTCTTCAGTCTGTTAATGCTTGTTTTATATATCTAGGTGCATGATGTTTAGTGAATATATACTTACACTCAATTGTTATATGTTCAAAATGAATGGACTGCTCTATCATTAGTATCATCCTTCTTAGTCTATAGTGAATTTTTTTCTTAAAATCTATTTTGTCTGATAAAACTATAGCTATTCCTGCCTTCTTTCGATTACAGTATTGGATGAATTATTTTAATGCTTAATTTAGCACCTCTATCCTTGTGTTTTGTAAAATGTCCAGCTAAGGTAGAAAAGTCATCACAAGTAGAAAGAGGGATTTTAAATAATTGAGACAGTGTGATGGATGAAGGATTAGAGAACTATCAAGTTGAGTGGGGGTTGGGGGGAGGCAAAATAATCTAGATGGAGGAGATCCAAGGGAGCATGCAAGATAATAATTCTAACTACTTTATGGAAGAAAGGATAAAACAATTCAAGGGGGAAGTACTTTAAAATAGTGTTACCATTTTGACTAAAAGTCATATAGCTTTATATTTTTCTTTGAATTTTACCCTGGAATTAAACTTAGTGTAAATAATTAAAAAGTAATATCTATGCAAAATGACAGACATATCATTGTCTATCTTGTCAGAATTCAAAACACTCAGTTTTGTAATACAATGTAATACCCCCTACAGAATTCTATGCACATATAGCTTATTTATGTTTGCATTTGTCTTGAGTTACTAATGTTCCAAAACCACACATGCATGGAATAAATGCATTATCATAAAACAGCAAAACTATTCTTTTTTTTTTTTGAGGTTGCAAGATTTTAATAGAGTGGAATCAGAGCTCCGATACAAAGGGAGGGGACCCAAAGAGGGTAGCCATTGCCAGCTTGAATACCTGGTTTATATCTCGATCATTGTCCCTTCCGCTGTGCTTTCAGGCAACAGATGACTGGCTATTTCTTTACCTCCTGTTTTTGCCTAATTAGCATTTTAGTGAGATCTCTTTACTATCTGAATGTTCCGGTGTGAACTAAGTTGCAAGCCCCATGTTTAAAGGTGGAAGCCCCATCCCCTAGCTAGGCTTAGGGATTCTTAGTCGGCCTAGGAATCCAGCTAGTCCTGTCTCTCAGTCCCCATTCTCAACAGGAAAACCCAAAACTATTCCTAATCACAGTTAGACTTGGCTGTTTGCTGTTCTTGACTTCAACTAGACATGACAAAAACTTTTACGATAGCCACTATAATAAGTTAGTAAACTTACTAGTTTGCATATCTTCCTGTACCTCACTACTATATCAATATTCTGTTATATCTTTCTGGAAGAAAATATATAATTTTCATCACAATTGTTTTCTTCATGTCAGTATATTTTCAAATAGATCAGTGGTTATTAGGTAAATCATTAAAAAAGAATGAAATAATTTTTAGCTGAGAATAAACCTTTTTCTTTCGTAATTTCCCCACACTTTCTAATAATACATGCTCGTTTAAATGTTTGTTTTTTTTTGTTTTTTTTTTGTTTGTTTTTTTTGTTTTGTTTTTTGTTTTTTACAGTAAATGGTGTTTAATTTGACCAAGGAAAGAATAAAACTGTAGCACAAAATAGAAAACAACTAAATATTCCTTTTATAGCTATATCAGCAATCAAGTGTTACATTTTGTTAGACTGTTGAAACAGATAAGACAAGTATTTTTTTTCAGTTATTCTCCAAAATATGTATATTCTTAAAATTTGTTTTTCTATTATTATTTCCTTCCATTTACTAACCCAGAGCAATATATTTTCTGTTGACTGAATTGATATTTATTTTATTGAATACTTAGGGGACAAAGAGATGAACTATGTGCAACTTTAAGATTCTTTTGTATCATATTTTCAAGAATAAAAGAGATATATGAATTTTGGAAACGGCAGAGAGAAACCAAAATTTTCAGAGTTGATATAAACTTACATTTTTAAAAAAGAAAAATAATTTTTTCTGTTAAAATTTCAAGATCGAAATAAAATAGCAATTTTATTACAATATCATTTAAAATACTCCAGATGCTTATTTAGTTGATTTTATTTAAATGTGGTTATTTATGTATATTATCACTGTCTGATTTGTCTGTCTACCTTATTATGATTTTTAAAATTTGCAAAGTTCCCATAGAAATTTAGTAAACTGCTAAAAGCCATCTTTTCCCTAGAGAGTTTGCCTTCACACAGCATATCAATTGAAAACACAGCCATTCTACACAAATCCCTCTACAACTGCACTTCGTGAGCCATGCTTCCTACAGATTGTTAGCAGAAGGGAAGAAGGATGTAGACAACTGTAGAAGTATACCATTTGGCCTAGGACATATCATTCAATTTATTGTAATATTTAAAAATACATTCAGTCATAATTATGAAATATATTTCTGTAATTGCAAATAACTGCAAATTTAAAATGTTTTTAGTCAACGTATTTTTACATTGGAGATATTTTCTATTCATATGGTTTAAGAACTTATATATGAACTTTTAATTTTTTTTACTTAATATTTATTTTTTAAAAATATACTTTCTATTCTATATATCTGTTGGCCTTTTAAAAAAGGAATATGTAGATTACAAAATTAGAAACATAAATTGGTTCATATTGCCTTATATACATTTTAACTTCTCAAGTAAGTGATAAAGTTTTCTAATTTAGTCTAAGTAGTATTTATAAGTGTTTTTTAAAAATCTTTTATATATGTGTATATATATATATGCTATAAAATAAGCAATGTGCATATGGTTGAACTGTTTTTCAGATAATTGCAATACATCTAAGGGATTTCTTTGCATTACTGAGTTATATTAAATTGAACAGATATTTAACTTTTTAAAACTATTTTTCTACTGATGGGAATTCACATTGTTTCCACTTTTATATTAAAAATATTCTGTAATTGAATACTGGGAATGTGGTACAGTAGAAAGAACCAGAAATCTGACTCCACATCCAGAAAATAATTACACAGACAGAATCTGTCTGATGATTCTGGAACTCTGGAGTCTATGGATACCTTGCAACTTCCAGGGGAAAGCTAGCACACTGCATTGCAGATCATTTTGGTCAAATTCAGCTCTTAGTTCAGCAATGGCTCCCCAGCTTTCATTCCCATAGCAGAAAACCGCACATGTTCCTGATACAAGTTGGCAAGTTGGTTGTGGGAACCAAGGTGGGTGTTTAAAATCCTGCTCTTTAAATATTGGGAATCTATGTTCTGATCACTGATTGCTGCTTCTGATCACAGAGTGCAGACACAGATGCATGTAACCATTATGGCTGCAACTGCTCACATTTTTGCAAGTTTCTCCCCCTCTGGCAGAAGTGATTTTCTGGGGAATTAAAGAGTCAGGAATTTTTTCCTCTTCTCCTTTTGAGAATTAGACAGTAGAGACTATAATATTGAAAATTAACTGTTTATATGACAGAGGGAGTAGACGTTGTGGAGAAGGTTAGAAAATCATGGTGCTTGTCCAGAGAAAGATATAAGCCCCAAAAGACCTAAAATGAAAATATTAAGTTTACACCACAGACTGATACTGCTGCAGGAAGTCAGGGACCCAGAACAGAGGGACTGGTTTGAAGCCGTGGCAGAAGAACATAAATTGTGAAGATTTCATGGACATTTATTGGTTCCCAAAATTAATACTTTTATAATTTCTCGCGCCTATCTTTACTGCACTTTCTGAACACAAATTGTGAAGATTTCATTGACATGTATCACTTCCCCAGTCAATCCTCTTATAATTTCCTATGCCTGTCTTTATTTTAATCTCTTAATCCCATCATCTTCTTAAGATGAGGATGTGTGTCGCCTCAGGACCCTGCAATGATTGTGTTAACCATACAAATTGTTTGTAAAACATGTGTGTTTGAACAATGTGAAATCAGGGCACCCTGAAAAAGAGCATAACTACAGCGATCTTCAGGGAACAAGGAAAGATAACCATAAGGTCTGACTGCCTGTGGGGTTGGGCAGAATAGAGCTATATTTTTCTTCTCACAGACAGCCTATAAATGGACGTGTGAGCCGGAGAAATACCTCTGAATTCTTTTCCCAGAAAGTAATATTAATAATTGATAACCCTGGGGAAAGAATGCATTCCCAGGAGTAGGTCTATGGATGGCCACTCTGGGATTGTCTGTCTTATGTGGTTGAAGATAAGGGATAAAATACGCCCTGGTCTCCTGCAGTGCCCTCAGGCTTACCAGGATTGGGAAATTCCAGCCTGGTGAATTCTAGTCAGACTGATTGTCTGCTCTCGAACCCTGTTTCCTGTTAAGATGTTTATCAAGAGAATGCATGCCCAGCAGGACACGGAACCTTGATGAGGTTCTAATTTCGCCCTCTGCCTTGTGATCTTTTATTGCCCTTTGAAGAATGTGATCTCTGTGACCTACTTCCTATTCGTACTCCCCTCCCCTTTTGAAATCTCTAATACAAACTTGTTGGTTTTGCAGCTCAGGGGCGCCATCATGGTCCTACCAATATGTGATGGCACCCCACAGAGGCCCAGCTGTAAAATTTCTCTCTTTGTACTCTTTCTCTTTATTTTTTAGACTGGCCAACACTTAGGGAAAATAGAAAGAACCTACATTGAAGTATTGGGGGATGGTTCTCCAGATAGATACTCAGGATAGAGACTGTCTACAGCAATAAAAACAAAGAAGAACAAAATAAAATCACAACCTAAGAAAGGGAGGAAACGTGATTTCTAGAGTTACCACATTGTTAAATTCAAATGTCCAGTTGTCAATAAAAAATTACAGAAAAGTCTCATTCACAGGAAAATAAATAAATGAACAGAAACTGTACATGAGAAAACCCAATGGCAGATCTACCAGAAAAAGACTGTAAGACAGCTGTCTTAAAGATATTCATATTGGTAGAGGCCTATGTGGAAAAAGTCAAGAATATGATATATAAAACAATATGATTATATCAATTAGAAAATATAAAATATAAAAAATTGATTTAATAATAAATTCTGCTATGGAACAATATGACTTTAAAAAAATGCTACAGAAATTCAAAGGTGGATTTGAGCAAGCGGAAGAAAGAATCAGTGAAACTGTAGATTGGACAATTGAAATCATTGTGTCTGAGGAATAGAAAGAAAAATTATTACAGACATCTGAACAGAGCCTAAGGAACCTATGTAATACCACCGCACAGGTCAACAGATGATTATGAGACTCATATAAGAAGAAAGAGAGAAAGGGGCATAGAGAATACTTAAAGGAATAATGGCCCCAAATGTCCAATTTGATAAAAGACTTAAATATAAACATCTAAGCAGTTTAATGAAGTCTAAATATAATAGAGACTTGCACCAAGAAGCATTATTATAGTCAAGCTGTTAAAAGACAGAAAGTTTTGGCCGGGCGCGGTGGCTCAAGCCTGTAATCCCAGCACTTTGGGAGGCCGAGATGGGCGGATCACGAGGTCAGGAGATCGAGACCATCCTGGCTAACACGGTGAAACCCCGTCTCTACTAAGAAATACAAAAAATAGCCGGGCGAGGTGGCAGCGCCTGTAGTCCCAGCTACTCAGGAGGCTGAGGCCGGAGAATGGCGTGAACCCGGGAGGCGGAGCTTGCAGTGAGCTGAGATCCGGCCACTGCACTCCAGCCTGGGCTACAGAGCGAGACTCCGTCTCAAAAAAAAAAAAAAAAAAAAAAAAAAAAAAGACAGAAAGTTTTGAAAGCAGCAAGGATATCACATACAAGGAATTCTTCATAAGATTATCAGCAGATTTTTTATCAGACACTTTGGAGGTCAGAAGGAAATAAGTGGATACATCTAATGTGCTAAAACTAAAAACAAAAGCAAAACTGTCAGCCAAGAATCCTTTATGTGTCAAAATATGTCAAAATGACCATTTAAAAGTGAGAGAGAAACTAAGTCAGTTTCAGATAAACACAAGCTGAGAAAGATCACTACCACTAGCCCTGCCCAGGAAGAAATGCTACAAGGAATATTGCAGGTTAAAATGGAAGGACACTAGACAGTAGCTCAAACCTGTGTGAAGAAATAAATATTGAAGTAAAAGTAAATGCATGAACAATTATAATAGCTGGTATTATTGTAACAGGTTTGTGGCTGGGGTGGTGGCTCATGCCTGTAATCCCAGCACTTAGGGAGGCCGAGGCAGGCAGATCACAAGATCAGAAGATTGAGACCATCCTGGCTAACACGGTGAAACCCCATCTCTACTAAAAATACAAAAAATTAACTGGGCGTGGTGGCGGGTGCCTGTAGTCCCAGCTACTAGGGAGACTGAGGCAGGAGAATGGCATGAACCTGGGAGGTGGAGCTTGCAGTGAGTGGAGATTGCGCCACTGCACTCCAGCCTGGGCAACAGTGTGAGACTCCATTTCAAAAATAAAATAAAATAAAATAAAATAAAATAAAATAAAATGTAACAGGTTTGCAATCATATTTTGTTTTCTACATAATTTAAGAAACTAATGATTTTTAAAAATCTTTAGCTAATAATATTAAACAATTATTAGCTTATGGTTTTGGATGTGATGAATGAAGATGCAATTTTGTGACATCAAGAACTAAAATGATTGGGAACAGTGCTGTAAAGTAGGAGAGTTTTTGTGTGTCATCAAAGTTTGAGTATTATAACTGTACAATGTTGATTATAATCCCCATGGTCACCAAAGAAAAAGAAAGAGTATAGAATATAAAAAAAAGGAAATGAGAATTAAAATATTTCAGTACAAAATATGAACTATATACAAAAAAGAGAGGAATGCAGAAAATTAGGAGCAAAAAAGCTACAAGTCATATAGAAAACAAATAACAAAATAATAGAAGTATGTCCCTCTTGTCAAAATTACTTTAGATATAAATGGTTTAAACTCTCCAATCAAAATGCAGAGATTAACAGAGTAGGTAAGAAACAATAATCCAACTACATGCTGTCTACCAGTGACTCACTTTAGATCAAAAGTCAAAAACAAGTTGAAAGCAACACAATGGAAAAAGACATTTCCTACATGTAGTAACTAAAAGAGATAAGACTGATTGCCTATAATAATAAAAGACAAAATAGACTTTAAACAGACAAAAATTATATGACACAGGAGGATATTATATGTTAATAAGAGGTGAAATACAGCAAGAAGATATAACAATGACAAACATTTATGCACCTAATATTAGTCAAAATATATGAAACAAAATTCACAGAAATGAATGCAAAAATAGACTTTTTTTTTTTTTTTTTTTTTTTTTTGAGACAAAGTCTCGCTCTGTCACCCAGGCTGGAGTACAGTGGCACGATCTCAGCTCACTGCAAGCTCCGCCTCCCGGGTTCAGGACATTCTCCTGCCTCAGCCTCCGGAGTAGCTGGGACTACAGGCACCCGCCACCACGCCCGGCTAATTTTTTTATATGTTTTTAGCAGAGACGGGATTTCACCATGTTAGCCAGGAAGGTCTTGATCTCCTGACCTCGTGATCCGCCCTCTTTGGCCTCCCAAAGTGCTGGGATTACAGGCATAAGCCACCTTGCCTGGCCAAAAATAGACATTTCTATAACAATAGTTGAACATGTTAATATCCCACTCTCAATAACAAATAGAAAAAACAGGGAGAAGATTAACAAGGAAATAGAGGACTTGAAAAACATAATAAACCAATTAGATCTGAAAGATATATACAGCAGTACTCTACCCAACAACAGCAGAATAAACACTCTTCTAAAATATACATGTGGGGTTTTTGTTTTGTTTTGTTTGTTTTGTTTTTCTTTTTTCTGAGATGGAGTCTTGCTCTGTCATCCAGGCTGGAGTGCAGTGGTGCGATCTCGGCTCACCACAACCTCCACCTCCCAGGCTCCAGTGATTCTCCCACCTCAGCCTCCTGGGTAGCTGGGATTACAGGTGAGCACCACCACTGCCAGGCATTTTTTTTTTTTTCTTTTCTTTTCTTTTCTTTTCTTTTCTTTTCTTTTCTTTTTTTTTTTTTAAGTAGAGACAGAGTTTCACCATGTTGGCCAGCCTGGTATTGAACTCTTGGCCTCAAATGATCCGCCTGTGTCAGCCTCCCAAAGTGCTGGTGAAGTTTAGCAACAACCATATGAATGTACTTAATACCATTGAACTGTACACTTAAGATGGCTAAGATGGTAAATATTAGGTTATATTTATTTTACCAAAATTTTTAAAAATTGAAAGATTAAAAAAGATAAGTAGAGAAATTTGAGTATAACTGGCTAACAGATGACATCATCACCAGTTTAAATATATATATATATATATATATACACACACACACACACACACACATATATTAGTTTTGTTAGAAGTGTTTATGATATTACGGTTATGATGAAAAAATGTTTTTATTTTTAGACATGGATACTGAAGTATAGATGCTTCTGGACTTATGATGGCAATGCATACCACAATTCCATTGTAAATTTAAAATATCCTAAGTTGAAAATGCACTTAATACACCTAACTTACTAAACTTCCTGAAAATCAAAGGTTCCCAATTCCCAGGCCACAGACCGGTACTGATGGATGGCCTATTAAGAACTGGGCCTCACAGCAGGAATTGAGTAGCAGGCGAGTGAGCATTACTGCCTGAGCTCTGCCTCCTGTCAGATCAGCAGCGGCGTTAGATTCTCATAGGAGAGCAAACCCTTCTGTGAACTGTGGGTGCAAGGAATCTAGGTTGCGTGTTTCTTACCAGAATCTAATCAGGTCCTGATGATCTAAGGTGGAACAGTTTCATCCTGAAAATATCCCCCTGCCCATCCCTGTCTATGGAAAAATCGTCCTCCATGAAACTGGTCTCTGGTGCCCAAAAGGTTGGGAACCGCTGCTGAAAATCGTAGCTTAGCCTAACTTACCTTAAATGGGCCCAGAACACTTACATTCGCCTACAGTTGAGCAAAATCATCTGGCAACATAGTGCGCTGTAGAGTATCAGTTGTTTACCTTGGTGATTGCATAGCTGACTGGGAACAGTTGCTTACTAAGATTACCCAGCAAGGCAAGACAGTATGCTACTGCTTTCTACCAAATGCATGTCACTTTCACACCATCGTAAAGTCAAAAATTAAAGTTAAACTATCATGAATTAGGGATCATCTGTGTTTAGTGGTGAAATATCTTGATGTTTGTAATTTAATGTATATACTCCAACAACAATAAAATAGATAGAGAAATGTGGCAAAATGTTAACTATTAAATCAAGATGATGTGTATACGGTATTTATTTTACTATTCTCTTTCTCTTTGTTTAAACATTTCCATAATAATTTTAAAAATTATATTATTTGTTGAACTCATATGCTCTGTAACATTGTCCTTTTTAAAAATATTTTATTTGTTCATAAAAGTCATATGCTCAGGAATGAAAATAGAGGAAAGTAAATACTATTGACCTATCACTCACAGAGAGCTCTTGTCAATAGCATTTATCTTTACAGGCTTTTATTCTGTGCTTATTTATTATTTTTTGTGAACAAATCATAACAATTTTTGTGATATGCTCCCTGTCAATATCATTAATATGTTCCATTAAACCCCTTTCTAAATGTTCTGGGATATGAACAGAGAAATTTTCAGGAGTACGATTGTTGGCTCAAATTGTATATGTATTTATAATTGTAATTGTTGCTGCTAGATATATTTCTAGAAATATTATAATGTTACCTATTCCCATCACTGATCTTTAAGGAGGAAAATATTTTACTCAGGCCTTATGTAGCTTTTTAATTGAAAAGAAATTCAGTACTATAAATGCTTTAGGCTTCTCTCTTATCTCTTGCTCAACCCCCCAAGGAAAAAAAGAATGATATAATCTTATTGACAAGATAGGATAGAAAGACTGTATATTTAAACTTAGTCCCTTTCTCTTCCCTTTCATTTTTAATTTGGCTTATCTGAAGGGAACATGTATTTCTATTTTGCCGTCATACACTAAGAAAGCTTACTTCCATGAGAGAAGCCTGTAATTGTTAGATTGCCTATGAGGTGGTAAATAATATTGCCAATAATATAAGACACATTAACAGATACCAGCTTTTATCTTTAATACAGATTATTTTTGATTCTCTATGTACCTATTTCCATGTAAACAGTCACAGTTTCTTGCTAACTCTGGACTGTATAAGAGAGTGCTATTTATCTGGTTTCTGGAAAACCCCCAATTTCATGTGCATGGGCAATAACATTGATAGAGAAAAAGTGGAATTTTAGGGGGCAAGCATAAAGAGATTGTGGCTTTTATCAGAGGCAAAGAAAGTGACTTCAATTATTACTAATTGTCAACTAGGCACCAAATGACATAAGGTTTTGAAATTTTGGGATGACTCAAGTCTTTGCACAGGATAGTAGCTGTTTAATGTAAATAGAAATGTAGGTGCTGACCTTAAGTACAAACTATGGAGCTCCATGAAATAGTCCAGCATAGGGATGGGTATGAGGAGCTCATAATTTTTGCCAAACTTGAGCAGAGATTAACTTTGTATGGGCATTTGTGTGTTTGCGTGTGTAACTTGAAAATAGCATACAGTAAACTTTATTTTTGCTGGAGGGGGCACATAGTACAGTTGTGTGAACTTTAATATGCACTGTCCTCTCTCTGTATATACAGAGGATCAGTTCCAGGACCTCCATATACCAAAATCCATGAATACAAGTCTCCCAGTTGGTCCTGTAAAACCTGGATGTACAAAATGTCATCTCTCTGTAAAGGCAGTTGGGCATCCCTCCAATACCTTTCTGTGCCTGGCCTATTTCACTTAAATAATGTCCTCCTGGTTACATATTCTGAATACTTAGTCATGTGATTTGCAGTATAAACAAGTCTCTACCAGTAAGACTCCACCGGTAAGACGCAGATGCTCTTGTTTCACTGTTCAGCTGACATTTACCAGGCTGGGACACTGGTTTCCTGGCAGTAGTAGCTGCTGACTCGTATCTGCCCTCTTCTCTGGAGTTTTGCACTCGACTGATGACAGTCATCTTACTTTGAGATGATTGTGAGATTAGACTCCTTAGCAAAGCTCCATGGATCCTGTACCAAAGCCAATGGCCAACCCATGGGGTCATAGAAGCACAAACCACTACTTTATAAGTATAATGGCTTTGTGTCATGATCTACACAGCAAAATTTCCCCAGGAAATAAGCGAGGACAGTCATCTCCTAAAATCACACTTTTGTTTAGTTCAAGGGTGAGTAAATTTTTATGTATGGGGACAGATAGCAAATATTTTAGGGTCTGCAAACCCATATGGTCTCTATTGCAACAACTCAGCAATGCTGGTGTAGGGACAAAGGAGACAGTAATTAGCAGAGTAGAGTACTAGCATAAAGACAGTTAAATAGAGCAGAATAGAGCCCAGAATATAATCCATTAATAGAATATCAAATGATCTTCTACAAGGGTGCCAAGAAATACAAAATGGAAAGGATAGTCTCTTCAACAAACGGTATTTGGAAAACTGAATATTCGCATACAGAAGGTATTTGGAAAACTGAATATTCACATACAGAAGAATGACGTTGACCCTTAGATCATGCTCAAAAACCAACTCAAGATGAATTAAAGATTTAAATAGAACACCTTTAACTGTAAAACTCAGAATATAATATAGGTGGAAATCTTCATGACATTGTTATTGGCAATGATTTTTTGAATCAGACACCAAAATCATGGGTAACAAAAGCAAAAATAGATGAGTGGGACCACAAAAAAATAAAAAACAAAGTTTTTGCACAGCAAAGGAAATAATAGAATGTAAAAGCAATCTATGTAATAGAAAATATTTGCAACTCATACATCTGATAAAAGGTTAATATACATAATATATGATAAACTTCTTCAACTCATATTGAAACACTAAATAACTTAATTAGAAAAGGGATAAAGGACTTGAATAAATTTCTTTCTGGAGAAGACATACAAATTGCCAACAAGAATATGAAAAAATGTTTAATATCACTAACCATCAAGTAAATGTAAATCAAACCCACAATGAGATAAAACCTCACATCTGCCAGGATGGCTATAATAAAAACAAAACAGAGATAATTAGTGTTGGTGAGGATGTAGAGAAACGAGAATCCTGATACACTGTTGGGAATGTAGAATGATACAGTCACTGTGAAAAACAGTATGAAAGTTTCTAAAAAAATTTAAAAGAGAACTACCATGTGATCAAAGATTCTTACTTATGGATATTTGTTTTAGAAAACTGAAATCAGAATTTTAAATGATTTTCTGATGTTAAAGAAATAGGTGCATTCCCATGTTCACTGACATGTTTCTCTTGAGATCACTCCCTCAAGAACTCATTTGTACAAGAATCTCCATCTCACCTCTGTTTCTGGAAATGCTTACCTATGGACACCATGTTTCCCAAAGCATGTAACATTTTGTTTTTGCAATTTAGAAGCTGGGGATTGAAAAAAAGACCACTATAGTACCCTTCAGGCAAACTATTTACTGATTATATATTATTAAATGTTGAATATCTCGTTACTTAGCTGATGCAATTGTTTCTATTTCTTAGCATTTTATCTCTCCACTTTTTGGCATATGCATTAATTGACGATGATAGGTCTTTATTAACAGCACATATATAATGTCTCTTTTTAAGAGAAAAACATTTACAATTACGATAAAAATAAAATAATGTTCATTATATTATTTTAACTTAGGTGAAAAATAATGGTATTCATAGGGTTCAGGACATGCTACCCCAAAACGTGGTACTTTGGCATTTGAGGAAACAGCAGAAAAAGAAAGTTCTCTCTGACCTTCCCCTCAATCTTCTCTGAAGCAGGTCATAAAACCTAGGAAGAATTGTTTCACTTCTCCTAAAGCAAGTCATAAGATCCTTAATTGAGAGGTGCCCTCTCTATATCCAGAGGAAAGGAGCCTAAGCACAGAGACACCAGAATCTGAACAAATGGGCCTTGGCCTTGCTAAATTCTTCCCTAGTTTACCCAGTGGATCATTTCCACTTTGTCCAATTATATTTTCCCATGACAGTCCACTCTTAAACCTAAGCACAAATACACAAGTTTCCCTTTTCTTTGGGTCTGAATTTCCTTATGAAGGCTCCTGTGTCATGTAAAACTTGTATTACATACGTTTGTTAACGTTTTTCCCTTGCAAAATGGCCGTTTGTTGTAGGCAGCTCAGCCAATAACCTATGATGGATAAAGAAAAAGTATTCCTTTTTTCTCCTACAGTGTATATCTATTAGGTGCATATATGTGCATATGTGTTTATTCATATGAATGTATTCACATATGCATACAAATAAATTATTTACTGAACATGTTTTTCAATAGTGATAAAGAGATGACAGCTTTAATATGTGGAGAAAAATATTTCTACATATATTTTACTTGTAAATCTCTCACTTTCTGGTCTGAATAATCACTTTTATATGTAAATCATCACAAGTGCAATTAAGTAAAAACTAGTTATTTGGATGCCCTGGATTAGAATCTTCATAATATGTGTCCATGCTTGAGTGTATATGTGTTTTCCTATTAAAGAGGCATGTAATAAGACGAGAAGAAAAATAGACTAGAATCGGTGGCAACATCCTCACCTTGTCTATAAATGGACACAATATAGAAATGCACACACAGACCAATTCAGTGAAATGTCATACCATATATTTTGCCTATTCTGTATGCATATCATATTTTTGAGACCATTTTAGCTCAGCCAAACAGTTCTTTTTCCCTTTAAAAAAGATTAAACAAAGCTGCTCAAAGAAATTAATGTTCTTCATGAGTGATAAGGTTTTGGCAGTAAATAGCAGACCATTGGACTTACAGTGGCTCATTCGTTCAAGATATCAAGATATTCCATTATCTCACATGGCAAAATAGCTAGAGAAAGGAAGTTTGTCTTACATTCAAAACAGGTTTGTGGCAGTTCCAAGCATCGTATCACACACTTCTGTCCCAAAGTGGAGCATAGAAAAAAAAATGGTTTTTGTTTTGTTTTGTTTTTTTTTCATTTTACACAGGGCTAGTCTCCTTTTTTTGTGTGTTTTTATGTTGAAAAAGATATGTTCGGAATTCTTCCATAGAATTATGTATTAGGACTAATCCGACTTGGTCACATACTTTGTCATTTGAGACTGCAATATGTCCAAAGATAAATGGCCTAATAGGATGGGTACACACCAATAATGTTTCTTTCTCTTTGGAAGAAAAGGTTAACGTGTTGTTTTAAATATTAAATTGAAAGTAAAGAGAGTAGAGTAAAATTGCGAGAAGCATTTTATAGTTGATAAATTATGCATCAGAGACTTAATCATTCTTCTCACCTTCCTCTCACGTAGACTTTAATCCTAGTGGCAGGTAAATATAAATAGTTAATTAGACACCTAAAACTTTCAGAAATATTCTGCTTAATATCAGTTCTGTTAGGATAAAAGATTTTGATGACACTTTATTTCTACATTGGTAGTATGTTGAATTGCTAAGTACAGAGTTAAGCAGATTGAGAATAGTCTTCTATTTAAACATTAATGAAAATTAGAGAATGAAGCATTAACTCTAATTCCTTATCCAAATCTTATATAATTCATGAATAAATAAAGATCAATGATGGTTTTTGGAAGCAGACACCAGTTTTTAAAAATATTCTTTTATAAAATTATATCTGTGCCAAATCACATATCTGGGATTAGTTTTATTTAAAGAAACTTTGCAAAGAGTTATTTGCTTTTCTTCTATATATATATATATTTTCTAAGAGGCACTGCTGGGCCACATTTTACATTAGGGAGAGACCAAGTTAGAGAATTTTTTCAGTAACTTAATCAAAATCACAAAGTATATCATGGGTAGGGCTGATATTAAAATCTAGGCATGATTCATTCCTTCTTTTCTAGTTTTCAATAAGAATCTTCAATTTTCATCACTATGTTAACAATCATACTTTTTATTTTGCTTTTCATTTGAAAGAAAAAAAGCCAAGTAATGTTTATTATTTTGTCTACTTAATCACCATTTCTCCTCTAACACTTCCTCAATATCTTCAAAGAGTTCTTGGAGTTTAAGTACAATGGTTTTAAAAGTTTGTTCCTCAGACTTTTGCATTCTTTTGCCTCAGCACAAACTGTAAGCATGTTTGTACTGCAGGTTCATAGACTGCCCACCTTGACATACTGAGCCTGCATATCTGGGGGATTAGTCAGGGAATTCTTTAAGGAAAGACTGAGAACCACCATTTTAGATGATAATTTTTAAAGTAAAATTTATACTGAAATTCAGTATAAATTTTAAAAGTTAATTTCAATTTTGTTTTTTTTTTTTACTGCAATTTGTGAACATTAGTTTGGATTTCATTCTCAGCATAACTTTAACATAGGGTGAAATCTACTCTCTCCTTTGAAAAAATTAAAAGCTGTTTATTATTTTCTCTATATTTTACATAATGGAATAAAAGATAGAAGAATATCAAGAAATTCAATAGAGAACTACTTCCTGAGTTTGCATGTATAATGAAAAATATGAAGAAAGTTACTATTAATACAATAATTATACAGGCATGTGTGTGCATATGTAATATATGTGTGTGCATATAGTATATATAGTATATATCTATACTATTTATATATATAATTCCTAATTATATATAAAATAATCATTATTTCTCTGGCTTATGTTGAATTTTATTTTTGCAAATGGTTATGCATTAATTACAAAATACTTAAGAACACCATTTTACCTTTCATAGCCTTTATAATCAAGTTAGCTAAAAGTTGGTATTTCTTACATAGTAACTTTATTACAAGATGTGTAAAATTAATATTCTCTTATATGTCTTCTAACACAATTATTTGTATGTAATATAATGAATACCACAACATGAGGAAACAGAAAAATCTACTCCGCCTTCATAATTTACAGATAAGATAAACAATTTTAATGAATTTGAGTTATTTTCCCACATATCTTGAAAAGTTTTATTGCATTGAATGTACCTTGAGTTTCGTTTTATAAGAGAAGTTGTTTCACCCCCAGCTCCACTGGGGGACAAGGGTCTTTAATGAAAAGGAATGGGACTGTGTATTGTCTATAACCAGCACACAGATGATGGGAATAGGTTTGGTTATGTAACTATCACTACTAGTGGCATAATTCCAGGAAATTTGTAAGGTGGCAACTCTGGACTAATCTTTGATTTATGGATTAGTTTGGTGAAAAATGCTGCATTAAATTAGTTTAAAAAATTATAAGACCACTTTTTCTTCAAGAGAATGTGCTAAGAAATATGAAAAGCATCTGATTGAAGGAGAGAGAGAGAGCACGAGAGACAGAGAGAGCAGAAAGACAGAGTAGCATATATACATTAATAGAAGAATGAGAGATCAGATTTAAGAATTTCAGCATGGTTCCTTGAGAATAGAATTGGCCTAGATGTTAGAATGACCTTACAACTTAAATGTTAATAAGAATTGTCTGTAGGAAATTTCCCGCAGTTCAAATGAAGTTCTTTTTTCCCCTTATTGCTATAAGCACTCTTAGACTAAGACCACCATTACTTTGTCAAGGCTCTGTAGTTCTAGGTCTTTTAATAAAAGGATTCTAAAATGCCTATCATACATGCTATAGTAGAAATGAGGTCACAAATCCATCACCATTATATTGATAGTTACTCTAAAGCTAGATGTGCTTAATTTGGTGTCCATTGCAGGTCTTCAAAAAAACCCATTAACAGACAAAGTGTTTTATATACAATGGACATTTTTTTCTGGGGAAAAAAGCCATATGTTTTACTAATATGATAGATTCAACAATGACTAATATAAAAGTATGTTATCTGAAGACTATTTACCCAATTTTCTGCCAACATGTTTTAAATTTTGTTCCATGAATGTCCAGCCTCAGAATCCCCTGGAGTGCTTGCTTATAATGTAGATTTATGTCCTAATCTCCCATTTAATGGGTCATAATCTTGACATATGAGGCTAGAATCCATAGTTTAATAAACTATTCAAATATTTTCGTGCATAAGAAATGTTGAATACTACATGAAAGTAAAGTGAGTTTTCCTATACTTTGCATCAATTTCTACCCTCTGACAACAGAATATTTTTAAATGGTACTAGCTTCTATTCCACACGAATTTGAGCTAAATGTGATACTCATTTGGTGCTAACCTGTTTATTGTTTATGTCAAGCAACAAGAGTTAGACAAAAGTCACTAACATTATCTTGTATGTTTGATAAGTGGAAATGCAGTCAGACTTATGCAAAGTTCCATACATTTTGTATTGATTGGTACTTACTGTGGGAATAATTTATCCTTTAAAAAAATCAGTAATTTAAGAAACAGAGCTCTGCAATGCTAATCTTTCATTCACAAAAATTAATAATACTTCTAAAGACATACCAGGACATATTTTGCTTAGGTACTTCATACAATAAATTTCTTAAAGAGGTTACAGTGGATAGAAAACGTGACTGACTGATCAGGTGCTGTGGCTCATGCCTGTAATCCCAGCAATTGGCAGGCGGATCATGCAGTCAAGGGGTGGAGAACATCCTGGCCAACATGGTGAAACCCCATCTCTAATAAGAATACCAAAAAAAATTAGCTGGGCGTGGTGGTGCACACCTGTAGTCCCAGCTACTCAGGAGACTGAGGCAGGAGAATCACTTGAACCTGGGAGGGGGAGGTTGCAGTGAGCTGACATCATGCCACTGCACTCTATCAAGCTTGGAGACAGAGCGAGACTGCATGTCAAAATATATTTTGACACACACATATATATATGGAAAAATGTTTTTGCAATATTTATTGACATCAAGTAGATGGTTCTGAGGGAATAAGTTAGTGACTAAAAATGTAATGATCTATAAACAAGAGTAATGTTGTAGAAGTGGACTGGAGACCATTTCATGTATACATAGGAAAGACAAGAGGCTTCATTCAAAATTGTTTTCCTTGTGTTGCACCCATTCTTATTGCTGTGTATTTGAAACTACCCTAGAAACATTTGTTAGCTGATTATTTTTAGACCAAATGAATGCTTGTTCTGTTTTGTTTTAATATGTTTGTGTCTCTTGGAACACTATCTAATTATCGTTAAAAATTAAGAAAATCAACTAAAGAAATCATTTTTATTTGCAATATTTTGTATTCTATTTTGTCCTTAGATTTATTCAACATTAAATTAAAATCACACTGAAGAATATTTTGTTTTATTCATAGACGGACTTAAATAAATTCATTTAAAAATTTTGTTCCATACCACTCTAAACTCATCTGTAATTTATTTGTAAGACAGGTACTGTAAATTGCCAGTTCTGATACGTAAAAGGATTGAAACCTTTATTGTATGACTTTTAAGGTAGCAATTCTCTCTATCACCTAAAATTCCTCTCACTATGCTCTAAATTCCTGAAGTTTACAAGTCTTATTTAACAAAAATTTGACACACTCTCAAAAGGAAATATGTAACATCAAAAATAAACATTTACTTAAATATTTGAAGAATTTTATTAGAGTAGTTTTTGAGCTCATGTTACATTAACAAAGAGAAAAATAACAATATCCTGGAAAGCTAAATGGGACGAGGTCTGGAATAAAAGTAGCAAGAGTTGAGCTTTTTTAAAAAACTGAACATTGATTTCCCCAAATACTAAATGTGAGTCAGAATAGAACCTGTTGAAATTATTTATCAAATTTAAGAATAAATGAGTTATTGATTCCAAGTAGCTGTTCAAATTTACAACTTTTAGCAGCATCATCTATGTCAGGGGTTGTCAAACTTTCTCTGAAAAGGGACCAGATAATTATTTTAGTTTTTGTGAGTGTTTCAGTCACTGTCACAACATCTCTCACAGCTGCTAAACACTGACATGGTAACATAAAATCAGATGTAGACATATGTAATTGAATGAATTTGGCTGTGTTTCAATAAAACTTTATTTACAAAATGGTACTGGGCAAGATTTGCCTTGTGGCCTGTAGTTTGCTGATCTCTGAACTAGATGAGATCTTGAAGATAACTACATGATAACTTGTTGGTGAATCAGTATGTATAAAAATGAATATAAAGGAGTTAGTATTAACATTTAAAGAGACCTCTGTTAGCTCTTGCATTCCTCTGTTTTTGGACCTGTCTCACTCAATCATTTCCATCATAAATTGCATTTCTTCACTTCTGGAAGAGTCAGAAAACACGCACACATATATATAGGAATGAGCATCAAATAGTTGAAATATATATATTCATATAACAGAAGTTGTTGAATGTAATAATAAGAATAATCTTGAATTCAGTAAGCTAGAATAATAGAACACATTTATTGTGGCTAAGCAATATAAGGATAATATAAAATCTAATAAATGGTTAATACACCTAATTGTACAGGTTACATAAAGAAGGCATGACTTAAAACAACATTTGTGAATATGTACATATATTCACAAATTTTAAAAGCATAAGAAAACTTTGAAATTGTACTTAAAACCTACTCAATTTTACTCTCATTACTTACATTATTTTTGCTTTTCAGATTATTAATCTTTCTTTAAAAAGCTGTAAACCATTTTTCTAACACAAATAATTGACGTAAGTAACATACCTGTGCACTGAAATTGTATTGTGAGGAATAAACAAATAGATTCTCAAATTCAAGAATCTGTAAAATTCAGAGGTTATTAATGCTGATATTACACTTTGATTGCTGATTTACTTATTGCATTACTTCAATCTGATTAGTTACTCTGAAATTTTTGCCAACTCAATTGTTACTCATCTTAGTAATAACTTCTGCTAACATCATTTCCTTGTTGAGAGTAAATTCCCTTTTCAGAAGAACGGTCCGTTAGGGGTACAAAATTTAAAATATATTTTTAAAATATACTAGAACTGCTAAAAGTAGGTGATGAATGATGCGCACTTATAATAATAAAATGATTTTTATTAAAGCTGAATTTTTTCACAAGACATGCATTACAACATACACTACAAATAAGAATGATGGAAGAACATAAATAAATAAATGATTACTATGTTTTATTTCTAGGAAAGAGATGATTAAATATTTTACACTTTTTGGTTGAAATTATTTAAGATTGTACTTTTAAAATCCAGTTTACTTTTATCTGAGCTTAAGGAGATGAAAAATATTGGTGTTTTTTTTTCTGAAAAATGCTTTAAAATAATATCTCCTGTAAAATTATAAAAATATATAATTAATATTAGAAATGTCATTAAATATACTATTGGATGGTATCTTGATAATTTTTATGAGATCAGTAGTACTGTTGGACTTTCATTTCTTAGATTAGTCTTTATTTCCTTTATTTAGATAAACATCTATTTAATAGTTTTACTCTGTATTTGAAGGAGAAACTTCATAACCAAATATCTCCTGTTGAAAATGTTGGTCTTTGAAAGTATTAATTTAGTTCTTTCCTACCTTCTAGTCTACATATCCCCACTCAGAGGAATATCATACACACACACACAGACACACATTAGCTATCTCACGCACACACACCTCCTTCTGACTTTTTTTTTTTTTTTTCATCCCTCAATACCATCATGTAACTTTCTAGCTCTCCAGTGCCTTGTACTTGCTTTATTATTCCTTCTGGGAATATCATGCAGTGTTCTTCTCATCCTAGTCATACTTGAAGAACAATACATTCTCCAAGTAGTGTTACAATTCAATGTAGCTATTGAATTTATCACCAGAAGGAAAAACAAGAAAACAAGTGTTTATTACTTCCCCTACAAAACATGCATGGAGCTGTCATTGAAAATCCACTAATTTTTACCACCTTTCTTTAGCCATGTCAACTTCCTTCCTAGATTATTAAAATGCCCTACAAGCTGACTGTCTTGCTTCTAACATTGCTCCCTGTTGTAAGTTGAATTGTATCCCCCAAATAGTATGTTGAAGTCCTAACCATTGATGTGGGTACCTTATGTGAATGTGACCTTATTTACAAATAGTATCCTCGTAGATGTAATCAAGTTAAAATGAGTTTATACTGGAATACATTGGGCCTTAATGCGGTGATTGTTGTCCTCATGTGACTCAGGAAATTGGGACACAGACACAAAGAGAAAACAATGTCATGTGAAGACAGAGGCAGAGACTGGAGTGACAGATGTACAAGCCAAGAACCTCAAGAGAGCCGGCAATTATCAGAAGCTTAGAGTTAGGGATGGATCATCGTCTAAAGATCAGAGAAATCTAGTCCTGACCTGTCAACATGTTGATTTCAGACTACTAGACTCCAGAAATGTGAGATAAAAAAATTTAATATTTTAAGTTAAAAATTTTGTGGTAATTTGTTCCTGCAGCCCGAGCGAACTAACAAGCTCACTTTCAGTTCAATTTCGTGGAAGAATAGAACCATCTTTTGATCCCATAACACAACCTCTCACTCAGGAGAACTCTGAGTGATTTTAAAAAGACACACCAAATATTGTCCCTTTTATGCTCAAAATGATTCAGCATTTCTATGTCATTCTTAAAATAAAAACGAATATATTATAATGTTTACAGGCTTGTATTTGATCTGGTCCTCCATAAGTCTCTTGTCTTGATTTCATATTTCCTGTTGTGCTAACTGTTTTAAGCAACTAGCCCTATTGTTCCTAAAATAGAGCTGAAATTTCATTTTCAGGCATTAAAACTGTGCATTCCCTTGGTCTGGATTTTTTTACCTCAGATATTCACATGTGTGACTCCCTTACTTCAATCATTGTGCAGATTTCACTGTTTCTTTCTATCCTATTTTGATCAAATTTATGGCACTCAAAAATTTCATGAACTTTAATAATTTGTTTTTGTTCATTATTTATTATCTCTTCCTGCTGGAACATGTTTTTAAAGTCACTTCAATTTTCCTTCTCTGTTTCAGAACTGCTCCATTGAATACAGTAGCCACTAGTCACACGTGGCTATGGAACTGGTGGATACACATTTATTATGAGCTTGGCATGTAAAATATGCACCTTGTTTCAAAATATTCATGTGAAAATGATGTTAAATATGACATTAATATTTATTTATTGATTACATATGAAATGATAATATTTTGGATAATATGGTTATATATAAATAATTTTAACTTTATTTAACTCTTTTAAATGTGCCTTCTGGCAAATTTTAAACTACATATGTATTTCATAATTCTGGAGTGCATTAAATTTTTACTGGAAGAGTGTTGATCTAAATAAGCCTGATAATAACAGGTAAGGGAGAGAGATTAATGCTAAATGGTTGCTAATATGCTCATGCTTTCTGGGAAACACATACACTTTATGAAGGAGTTTCTGTATGTACATTTTTAAGGTAAACAATGTACTATTTCATACTGATTTCGATAACAAAGTCAATTAGAAAGCACATCTTTGGCTGGGCACGATGGCTCAGGCCTGTAATCCCAGCACTTTGAGAGACCGAGGCGGGTGGATCACGAGGTCAGGAGATCGAGACCATCCTGGCTAACATGGTGAAACCCTGTCTCTGTTAAAAGTACAAAAAATTAGCCCAGCATGATGGTGGGTGCCTGTAGTCCCAGCTACTTGGGAGGCTGAAGTAGGAGAATGGTGTGAACCCAGTAGGTGGAGCTTGCAGTGAGCCGTGATCGTGCCACTGCACTCTAGCTTGGGTGTTGGGTGACAGGGCCAGACTCTGACTCAAAAAAAAAAAAGAAAGAAAGAAAGCACATCTTCATTAGAAATTGTTTATTTTGTGATTCCAGTTTTGCAAATTGAAGTAGAGTAAGTATGTAAAAAATAAATATATGAAAAATGTATGTTGCCCAAAACAAAACACAGTTATAAAATTTTATCTTGATTTCAAAAGTAATGCTTTTATGTATTATTAAAATTTATACAATCTTGTATTAGATCACAAATGTAGTTTTAAAGTGTGTGTAGTACTTGAGCTGAGCTTTTTATTATCTGATAAATTAGAATATTACTACATCTTAAAAGGCAAGAAAAAAACGTTTGGTTTATTGTATGAATGGAAAGAGAAATAAATTTCTTGAGTTATTTATATTTATTTTATTGTAAGAACATAACATAAGATCTACTGTCTTGATTTTTAAGTTAACACAGTATTGTTAGCTACAGGCACCATGTTGTATAGCAGATCTCTAGGACTTATTGATTTTGCATTACTGAAATGTCACACTTATGGATGAGCAACTTTCCATTCTCCTCTTAATATGGTTTGAATTTGTATCCCAACCCAAATCTCATGTGGAACCTCTAATTCCCAATGTTGGAGGACAAGCCTACTGGGAGGTGAATGGATCATGGGGACAGATTTCCCCCTTGCTGTTCTTGTGATAGTGTGTGAGTTCTTATGAGTTCCAGTTGTTTAAAACTGTTAGGTAGGCCAGGCACGGTGGCTCACGCCTGTAATCACAGCACTTTGGGAGGATGAGGCAGACGGATCAAGAGGTCAGGAGATTGAGACCTTCCTGGCTAACATGGTGAAACCCCATCTCTACTAAAAATACAAAAAAATTAGCCAAGCGTGGTGGTGGGCGCCTGTAGTCCCAGCCACTAGGAAGGCTGAGGCAGGAGACTGGCATGAACTCAGGAAGCGGAGCTTACAGTGAGCCGAGATCACACCACTGAACTCCTGCCTAGGCCACAGAGCAAGACTCCATCTCAAAAACAAACAAGCAAACAAGAAAAACTGTTAGGCAGCTTGCCTTTCTCTCCCTCTCCCTCTCCCTCTCCTGCCTCAGCCGTGTAGAACCTGCCTACTTCCCTTTCACCATCCACCATGAATGTAAGTTTCCTGGGGCCTCGTCAGCCATGCTTCCTGTACAGCCTGCAGAACAGTGAGGCTATTAAAACTCTTTTTTATATATTACCCAGTCTCAGGTATTTCTATATAGCAATGCAAGAATTGACTAATACAGAAAATTGGTACCTAGGAGTGATGCATTGCTATAAAAATAGCTGAAAATGTGGAAGCCACTTTGGAACTGGGTAATGGACAGAGATTAGAATAGCTTGGTAGACTTGGAGGAAGACAGGAAGATGAGGGAAAGTTTTGGACTTCCTAGAGACTTGTTGAATGGTTGTGACCAAAATATTCATAGTGAAATGGAAATATTGATAGTGAAGTCCAGGCTGAGGAGATCTCAGACAGAGATGAGGAACTTATTGGGGACTGTAGTAAAAGTCACTCTTGCTATGCTTTAGCAAAGAGACTGGTGACATTGTGCCCCTGCTCTAGGGATCTGTGGAACTTTTAACTTGAGAGAGATGATTTAGGGTATCTGGTGGAAAAAATTTCTAAACAGGAAGGCATTCAAGAAGTGGCCTGGATGCTTGTAACAGCATATGCTCATGTGCATGAGCAAAGAGATTATCTGAAACTGATACTTATATTTAAAATGCAAACAGAGAATAAAAGTTTGGAAAATGTGCAGCCTGACCATGTGAGAAAAAAAAATAATAAATAAAATTCTGTGGAGGAATTCAAGCAGGCCTGCAAAAATTTGCATAAGTAAAGAGGAGTCAAATGTTAATAGCCGAGACAATGGGGAAAATGCCTCAAAGGCATTTCAGAGATCTTTACAGCAACTACTCCTGTCACAGTCCCAGAGGTCTAGGAGGGAAGAAGGGTTTCCCAGGCTGGGCCCAGGGCCTGCTGCCCTTCACAACACTGGGACACTTCTGCCTGTGTTCCAGCTATTCCAGTTCCAGCCAATACTAAAAGGGCTCCAGATATGTCTCAGGCTACTGGTCCAAAGGGTGCAAGCTGTAAGCTTTGACAGTTTCCATGTAGTGTTAAGCCTGCAGGTGTGCAGAGGGCAAGAATTGAGGCTTGGGTTTCTCTGCCTAGATTTCAAAGGATATATGGAAAGGTCTGGATGTTGAGGAAGACTTCTGCTGCAGGAGTGGAGCCCTCATGGAGAACCTCTACTAGGACAGTGCAGAAGGGAAATGTGGGGTTGGAGCCCCAACACAGACTCTCCTCTGGGGCACTGTCTAGTGAAGCTATGAAAAGAGGGCTATCATTTTCCAGAGCCCCAAATGGTAGGTCCACTGACAGCTTGCATCTGGAAAAGCCGCAGGTACTCAATACCAGACTGTGAAAGCAGCTGTGGGGCTGTTCCCTGCAGGGCCACAGGGGTAGAGCTTCCCAAGGTCTTGGAAGCCCACCCCTTGCATCAATGTTGCTTGAATGTGAGATATAAAGTCAAAGGAGACTATTTTGGTGCTTTAAGATTTAATGACTATCCTCCTGGGTTTTGGACTTGAATAGGGCCTGTAGACACAGTCTTTTGGCCAATTAATACCTCTTCAAAAGGGAGTATTTACACATTACCTAGATCCCCATAGTGTCTTAGAAATAACTAACTTGTTTTAGATTTTACAGGGTACTAAGCAGAAGAGAATTACCTTGTCTCAAATGAGTCTTTGGAAAGTGGACTTTTTGCTAATGCTGAAATGAGTTAAGTCATGGGAGACTGTTGAGAAGGGGTGATTGTATTTTGCAATGTGAAAAGGATAAAAGATTTGGGAGGGGTTGTGGGGTGGGGGAATTATATGGTTTGGAATGGTATGAGATTTGGGAGGAGTGGTGGAGAAATTATATGGTTTGGATTTGTGTCCCTGACCAAATCTTATGTTCAATTGTAATTCCCAGTACTGGAGGAGGGGATTGGTGGGAGGTGATTGGATCATGAAGGCAGATTTCCTTCTTGCTGTTCTTGTGAAGATCTGGTTGTTTAAAAGTGTATAGTACCTCCCCATTCTCTCTCTTCCTTTCGCTCTGGCCACATAAGATGTGCCTGCTTCCCCTCCACCTTCCACCATTAATGTAAGTTTACTGAGGCTTCCCTAGCCATGCTTTCTGTACAGTTTGAGGAACGACTAACTAATTAAACCTTTTTTCTTTATAAATTACCCAGTCCCAGGTATTTCTTTATAGCAGTGCAAGAACAGACTACACCCCCCTCTATGGTCCTGGCAACTACTATTCTAATCTCTGTGTCTATGAGTTTGACTATATTACATACTTCATATACATTAATAACACAGTGTTTGTTCTTCTCTGACTGACTTATTTCACTTAGCCTACTGTCCTCGAGTTTCATCCATGTTGCTCAATATTGCAGAATATTCTTTTTTTTAATTGGATATTGCATTCCAAAGAAGATGAAAAAATGGCCAAGAGGTATGTGAAAAGATAATCAGTGCCATTAATCATCAGGCATATACAAATAGAAACCACAATGAGATAATACCACAAACTTGTTAGGACGGCTATTATTAATAAAAAATAAAATTAAGTATTGGGGAGAATGGGGAGCAACTGGGACCCCTGTACTGTTAATGGAAATGGTGCAGCTTTATAGAAAACAGCATGGAGGTTCCTCAAAAACTAAAAGTAAAACTGCCTTATGATCCAGCAAGCCTACTTCTGGATATCTATCCAAAAGAACGGAAATCTTAATCCTGAAGAGATTTTTAGCACTGCTATGTTCACTGCAACGTTATTTACACTAGTTAAGATGTGAAAACAAACTAAATATTAATTAATTGACAGAAAGATAAAGAGTTATATTTGGAACAATAGGAATTAAACCTTTTTTATATTTACATTTCCTAAACGAATGCACTGAGATAAAGAATGCCTTAGTTTTGTTGATATCAAGCTACATGGAGCCATACTACAATATGTACCTTAACACAAGACTGACTACCAGTCAGAAGTGAAGACTGTTGTCTTTTACCAAAATTTATTTCTCCCATATTCTATTAGAGAATTATAACTGGAGAGATAGCCATCTAATAAGGCTGTTTCCCAGCCTGTTTACTGTATGATGTGGGCACATAACTAACTTGTTGATAATAAAGTGATTATATGTGAAAAAATAAATAAATAAAATAAAAAATAAAAAACCAATTATATATGAAAATTTTGGGTCTGACCTTGAAAACATGAGTTACTCTTTCCCCCATATTGTGCTTCCCTTTTCACAGCCATGAAAGTGGACAATGGGAATTCCAGCTTTGGGACATCAGACAAGGCTTGTTTTCACTAAACTGACTGGACACTTGTCATTCATAAATTGACTATATATATATATGATTATTACTAGACAATGTGTTTTGTTTTATTGATCTCTATGTTAATTCTTACACCAATTTCACATTGTCTTTATTAGAGTTGCTTTATAGAAAGTCTCAATATCAGATATGAGTACATAATATTTATTGTTTTCCATCATTGTATCGGATACTTGCATTTTTTAATTTTCCCATTTAAATGTTGAAATCAGATTGTCAATTTCTGACAAAATCATCAACTGGAAATGTGGTTTAAAGTATGTAAAATCTAAAAATCAACTTGAAACCACATAAAATGATAAAATAATTAAATTTTTGATTTGTAAAGGCAACATATATCTTCATATATTTGTTTTTTTTCTCAATTTTGCCTTCAATTTTTATAGATTTTAGTATACACATTTTTCTCATAACCTGTTTAATTATGCCTAAGCATTTCATATTTTATTCTATTGTGAATTATGTCATTTTAAAATTTTAATATCCTGTTGCTCATTACTGTCCTCACATGTAAATTATTTTGCATATTGGCATGAAAAGTTTTGATACTCTAAACTCACTTATTATTTGTAGTAATCCATTATATAGTTTGCAGTTTTCTAGTCATTATGCTATTCACATATAAAATACACAAATATGATACAATTATATTTCTGTTTTTTCAAAGTCTGTACTTTTTATTTCCTTTCCTTGTTTTATTGTATTTCCCAAGATATCCAAAAATGTTCAATAAAAGAGATGATTCTACACCCTTGCCTTGATCAATCCAGTGAGAATGTATTCAGTCTTTTGCCATTATGTAAGATGTTAGGTATAAGTTTCTCACATACAGACTTTATCAGATTGAATAAATTTTATATTCTTTGCTAGTTTAGAGTTTGTAGTTAAATTTTGTAGTTAAAATTTGTAGTTAAAGTTTGTAGTTAAATTTTGGATGTAATTTGGTAATATTTGACCAAGGAATTTTAGTTATGTGCTTATAAATGTACAGTGCTTATACATTTTGGTTATGTGCTTATAAATGTACAGTACTTTTTTTCCTTAATTTTTAAGTCCGGTTTTGATCTCCGTACAATTTTAATTTCAGAAGTTAAATTAGAAACGGCCCCTGACTTTGATTTTTTAAAAATTATTGTGTAGAATTTCCATTATTTGTTTATAATTATTTGTTAACCTCATATTTATTCATTTATTTTTTCAGTGATTTATCAAACTTATTGATATATATACAAATAATATGTATAATATATCTATAAATACATATTATATACACACACAGATGGAGAGGGAAAGAGAGGAAGAGAGAAATACTGCAAGATTGATTGCATTTTATATAAATGTTGCAATGCAATGTCATCAATGTTTTAAAAATGTTGCCAAATAGTATAAGAAAAAATACTATTATATGCTCTGTTACTTAATCTTATCTACTTAATGCTTTTTATTTGTTTAAGATTTAAAAACAGTAAATTCTATATGAAATTATACATACAATAAACAATATTTGCTGGAAGATTTGTCATTTCCGGATGTAGTAGCAGAAAAGAAATCTACTTCAACTGGGTTAGTGTTAGGCATAACATAACTTCTTAATTTGGAAATATTACACTAAACTTAAATTGAGAAAAGCTTTAAAAAATAAATGAACACATTTTTGGTTGAAAATTTTAGTGAAGGCACTTAATATTTTATATACTGAGAAAAAGAAGTACTTAAATTTTCTCTTCATTTTGTTAGTTTTCTATTCTTGCTCTAATAAATTATCACTGAGTGACTTAGAACAACACAAATTTATAATCTTACAGTTCAGGATGTCAGATGTCATACATAGGTCTTTCTGCACAGAAATCAAGATGTCAGTAGGGCTGAGTTAATTTCCTGTGGACCTGTAAGAGAATCCACTTTCTTGCCTTCTCCAGCTTCTAGAAGTCACTTGTTGTTTGTTGTTGTTGTTGTTTTGTTTTGTTTGGTTCATGAGTGCCTTCTGCCATCTTCAGAGCCAGCAACATTGGGCCAAGTCCCTCTGATAATGCTAATTCTAACTCTGTCATCCTATTCTCTGATTTGCTTTCAAAGATGTGTGTAATTACCTTGGGCCCACCCAGATAATCTGGAATAATCCCCCTATTTTAAGGTCAGCAAATTAACAACCTTAATTCTATCTGTAACTTCAATTCTCCTTTGCCATATATAAAAATACACATGTTTTAGGAACTAAGATGTAGATAACTTGGGAGCTCATTTTTTCTTCTTACTAAAAGATTAAATCATAAATGGATAAATAATTTTAAAATTAAAGTGATCACAGAAATAATAGGAAAAAAAGCTAAGTAAAAGCTCAAAAGAGTAAAAAAAAAAAAAGGAGTACTGCAATGATACAATAAGTGGAAGAGGAACAGAGAAGATGATTCTGTAGATAAGGGTAACAGAAAAGAGGAGCAGACTTCACTCTAAATATTATGATAGAGTGAGAAACACTTCAAAATATGTTACAGTGTATCCTCTGAAGATTGAATACATATTAATGAATATATTGCTACTTTTGATGATAATAATGATAATTGAGAAGTAAATGATAAATAATAGTGATGGATGACTTAATTGACTCATATGTAAATTACATTATTCTTAATGAATTTATAATTATCACATTTTTTCTATTATATTTCTATTAATAAGATTCTGCATATGTGCACTATATTGGAACTGTGGGTTTCATCTTTCGTACTTTCTTTACTTCATCTTTCACAAATTACATGGAAACAGGAAAATAAAAGCGTATTCTAAAATTTCTTTTTATATGTTTAAGCTGAAGAAACACCACCTTAGAATGTGTCCTTAAAATGGACTTTCTCCAAATTATGTAACTTGAACAAATCACTTAGCCTTTTCCAATCCCTGCTATTGTATCTGTGAACATGGGAATAGCATAGTAAATTAACCCTCAATCAGTGACATCCCAGCAAGAAACATAGAATATACTCAAACTCAGTAATTGAAAGAGAGTTTGAGAAATTTTTGTTTTGATTAGAGTATAGCAAACTCAAAACTTTCTATGACACATAATTGGGGGTGGAGGGATGAGTAGATAAGGGAATATTCATTCGTACAGCTATGCCTAAAGGGACCAAATGACTCAGTTAACTTGGCCCTGAACGAATCTTTGAGTGGAGAGGGCCACCTGATAGGAATTCAGGAATTGCAACTTTGAGTCCAGGGTCACAGTTAGCTCTTAATAAGTGGGGAAACATATGAGCCTGACCTCACTCTCCACCTTCTCTTCAATTGCCACAGGTGCCCATTGCCTCCAATACTTAATAATTATGTGACCTTAACAATTTACTCAACTTTCTTGTGATCTTAATTTCTTTAATAATATGTTTATTTTGATCTTTAAATGTATTCATATCTGCAACTTTATTAAAACTGTGATGAGTCCTTAAAAAAACTCGGGAATTGGTGATTGCAATTATTATTAGAAACATTATCATCACACGTCTCTTGGTTGTAGGGAATTGATTCAGAACACAACATTGGCATGTTTAGGGCATTAGATTGGAGAAACGAGAGGTAAATAAATAGAAATAAAATAGTTTATTCAATATTGAGTAGTTAATATATGTCAGGAATTTTGTAGGCATTGTAAATACTTCATGACACCGGGTACACTGGTAAATTAAAATTCAAGATGGTATATGGCTGAGTTGAACTGTGAACAAAGGCAGTTAAACTGGAATGTAAAATAATCAATTTTGTATTTTTCTAAGATAGCTGCAGAAACAGCTTGTATGATGAATATAATGAAGGACAGAGTGACTTGTAAAATCGGTTAGCAAAATATATGACAGGCAAATCACATTCCTCTATAACAAGAGGACAAATCATTGGCTATCACCAATCTGAGAGCCAACATCTGAAAGAAGGCATCAGAAAAAATTTAATCAAAGCACAAGTGTCATACATTTTTAAAGTATAGTTCTTCCTTCAGAATTATTAAAGCTCTTCTTTTGCCTTGAGAATTTCACATAAAATGAATTCGTAAGAAGAATAAGGTATAATTCTTAGTTTCTTTTGTGAGCTATATTGATAGGGAAGATTCATTTATATTGCCAATGCATTATTTCACAAATCTCTCATTTGAACATTTCAAGTAGAATAGAAAGTTTAAATTAACTATATTGTTACTTAAAAATGAATTTGATTAATATGTGCTATCTTTAGAGTCCTAAAGGATCTGTATAGTTTTATACAAGAAAGATGGTCCTTGAGACTTAAAAAAAAAAAAAAAATGTAATCAAGTAGAGGGTGAAATTCTTCGTGCCTCACTCTTCACTTGGTTTCTGCATTTTGTATGCGAAAACCAGCTCACATACATACATGTAACAGAGGACTTACAAAAGAGTATATAATGCAAAGAATCCTATTTCTTGGAAGGTTGTATGTGGCTGTTTGTCAAAAGTTATAATGTCGTTAAAGAGAAACACATTGTATAGCACAATACAAATTATTATGATGCAATGTGGAATAATGAAAAAAGAGGTAGCTTGGATATAATCAGCCTGGGTTTTAGTTTTTCGTGAGGCTTCAGATATTGAACATAGTGGTTTACTTACGAGGATCCTAAAGCTAGACGGTGGAATTTGAATCATGTTTCCACAACACATGCCTATACGTGACAAACATGAGCAAGTTATTTTTCCTGATTTTATCTCAGTTTTCTCATCAATAAAATTGTCACGATGAGCATTTAATATAAAACACAGGTAAGACTTCTTTTTAAAAGTACTTAGTAAGTGCCTGTCAAGGTTGCTTTCATTATTGTAATTATTAATATAAATATTTTAGTATCCTATTTAGAAGTCTAAGTTATGGAGGCCTCCTCCCCTCCACAGATGCTCTCAGTCTCCATCACTGACTGCCTTTGTTTTCTTAGACGAGTCACATAACCCTTAAGCAATGTGTCTTCATTGTGAAGTGAATATAAAGGGATTCCTAATATTTAGTATCTTCGCAACTGTCAAATTATCTAGTGATTAGAAGAGAAAATAAAACACAACCTCTTTGCTATCAGTGTTGCTGATATTTTAAGAAGAACTTGTGAAGAAGCTGTAATGCTCCCTGAAGTTGGCAAATCTGCTGGGACTTGACTTTCTGCTCAAAGTAAATTCTGAGTCTCTGGTTGTCTGTGGCATGTTATTCATCGCCTGATGGATGACTCAATGTTTAAATGGTAAGGTCATTGTATGCACACATACATGCACACAAGTACACACACACTATAGAGCCACAATTATTTTGTTTTGCAGACTCGGGGTATTTTGTAGATTTTTTTTTTTTTTTATATAATGAAGCTGTGGTATTAAAACTGAAAAGTTAAATGTAAAATGTAACAGTTTGTCACAATTATGTTTCATATTGGCAGGTGTTCTGAACTTTCTGTTTGATAACTAGACATATAAATTTCACTTCTTAAAGCTTTGCAGCCAATTTAAGGGCTCATTTATTTCACTGACAGCAAGATGTATGTGCAGCCTAACATACTGGATGTCTGGGGCCAAAATCGGCACTTCGTTGCTTGCTTGTCTCACAGGGAGTAAATAGTAGCAATTTTTCAGCATAGGCATGCTAGCACAAGGTGTTTAGCAAATAAATGAGCGTAAGATGACCTGTGGTGTCCTGAAATTACTAAAATTCATGAATAATAAAATGATCTATAGATTGTTAGCAGAGGGCTACGGCACAGGCTAATTTGCAGCCAGTGAAGCTTTACAGGATAATTTATAACTTTTGAAAATTTAATGACTTCATCAATTTTTACCTATTTTTTACCAATATAATCTCCTGAATACCACTTTCAGCTATGATTTCCTCATAAGAAAATATCTAAGTCACCTACATGTTTAGGTTATTAAAATTAAGGTGGCTTTATTTATTTAGATTTTTTGATTGTTTTATATAATTCTGACAATAATAGGGAATAAAATTTGAGTGGGTTTTTGTGTGTTTTGTTTTAATAAGAAAATTTGTACAGAACAAATAGTTAATGATTCTATGTAAAGAACTTTGCTATGACATACTACTTAGGTAGTTTGTTGCTATAATTTTGGAGCATATTATTTCACTTTTGACAATTACATTTTTTATGTTAAATTCAAGCTTCAACACCAATTCGTGTTTTCTTTGCAAACTTCATGGAAAAAAAAATTACTTAAAAATAGAAATATATATGCACTCTTACACTAAACACTACTTGGGTAATATTTTTTAGTTCTTTTAAAACAATAAATAATACTTGAATTTTAGCTTTATGTTCACCTACTAAAGACATATGATTTCTTTAAAATTCCAGAATGTGCCAGTATGTATGTTTTGTTTCACAACATATTTACATTTTATAGCTAAGTGCCTTAGATCAGTTATTAGATTGCATTTAGATTATGGCTTTATGAGTCTATTCATTATTTTTATTTTCTGAATTTTCTGGTGGCTAAAACTTTTATATCATTGTCACAAATATGAATAATACAATTTTTATAGACAGAATGTTGTATAGTATAGACTTTTCTCAATAATGTAGAATTTGTTCAATGAAGATAAATCTGGTTATGATGTGGAGCAAAGAGTATTTTTCTACACTGTCTAAACAGGTTAGACAGCACATAAAGTGATATAGGCATTATCAAAATGGAATATGTACATAAAGCAATGAAACTATTCTAATCTGTGATACACAAAAAAGTTGAATGTAATTTGAAATGTTTGCAGTTGTATTTAGAACAGTGATACTACATAACTGTGGTATGTTGGTGTGTAGACCTACATTTTATACTGTACATATATTTAATGACAAGTATTTGTTTTTCTGAATTGCTCTTACTTTTTCTACTAGCATTTAATATAATGGAAGGAACATAAGAAATAAAGTAGTCCAGGCCGGGCGCAGTGGCTCACGCCTGTAATCCCAGCACTTTGGGAGGCCGAGTCCAGTGGATCACAAGGTCAGGAGATCGAGACCATCCTGACCAACACAGTGAAACCTGTCTCCACTAAAAATACAAAAAATTAGCTGGATGTGGTGGTGGGCACCTGTCGTCCCAGCTACTCGGGAGGTTGAGGCAGGAGAATGGTGTGAACCTGGGAGGCAGAGCTTGCAGTGAGCCGAGATCGCGGCACTGCACTCCAGCCTGGGAGACAGAGCTATAAAGAAAGAGAGAAAATGAGAGAGAGAGAGAAGGATGGAAGGAAAGAAGGAAGGAAGGAAGGAAGGAAGGAAGGAAGGAAGGAAGGAAGGAAGGAAGGAAGGAAGGAAGGAAGGAAGGAAGGAAGGAAGGGAGGGGAGTCCAAATGTCTTATTTATATTCTTGCCATTGCATTCCCTGGATCTCAGTTTTCTTATCCATAAACATGACATACTAATAAAAGTCATCATGACAATCTTGACTTCTGTGAGTACCATACAGTGCATGTGATAGCCTTAAAGTACTCCAATTATAATTCCCATAAAACAAAGAGACTACTGGCTAAGTGAAGAATTCAAAAATAATTACGTTGCAAATATGTCAACAAATTGTGAAAACAGAGAGGAAGAGAGAGAAATTTTTAACCTGTTTAGAGATAGAGCAATCTATTTTAAAGTGAATTATCCTAGATTATGTTTAATAACTTATTTTTCCATTTGCCAAAAGTTATTCAGTGTAAATATGACTTGTCAGAAAGAGATTTTAGAGTCAAGAGGATCAGAGTGAATTATTGACAGTCCAAAACTGAGTGTGGATATTTACTTGCCTTTAGCTTATTTTTTTCATAGACAAACTGAGCTATTTCAAGGTTCTGAGTTGAGATGGACAAATAAATGTGATATATAATTGAACAAGTAATATGTATTGAGAAATGTATTCTACAGGAGAAATGAACTTGCCAGTATAATACAATAAAAAACTTTGATGAAAAAGAAATACTATCACCATCAATTTGACCAGTTTAACATAAATTAAACGTAGTTTGGTATATGGGAACCCTTACTTAAATTCTCACCTGTTTTTCCTATAAGCAATTTTTCATTTTCTTTCTTTTACTGTCTCATTAATTTCCATTATTATTTTAAATATTGCTGTGAATAGTGAAAAATGGATATCAAATTGAGAGTCAGAAAGGGAAGAGCAACTAGAAACAGAGAATAGGATCAATCAGAGAGCTCTCATTCCGTTTATTACCTCTCAGTCTTTTTTTATCTTGTCTTTATTTTTTTTTTATAGCTGAACGTTCCTTCCCATTATCAAACCTTAGCTTCACTACTAAAAAGGGGACTGTGCTTACTTCTTGTATTTCAAATCTTATGAGAAATTTTGGTTTGTTTGGCTTGGACGATATATTTGCCCTGTGGCTACTGGGCAGGGTACTGCAGGATACTAGTCCTTAATTAGCAGTAAATGATACAGAGTCCAAGGGAAGACTGACACAAGTTTCATTGTTTACCAAATCTGTCCAATTCATCTACTTTCTATCAGGATGAATAATTATCTAGGATCTTTCAGGCCTTCTCCTGGAATGTAAAATGTATTTATTTTAGAAATTTTCATGTATTTCACAGTCCAAATCTCCTTGAACTAGAGGTTTTCTAGAATGTTGAAGATTAGACATCCTTTTGACATAGTTGAGGTTTTTCTGTAATCATACTACAACAGATTTTACCTCATGAAATTTTTTGGTAGAAGGCCTATGCTAAATAACCTGCTTAGTCATTATCTATAAAACTAACATCTCTGCATGTAAAGGCTCTCACATCTGAACCACTAGGTAGAAGAGATCTATTTAGCTATCCTAAGGGCAGAGGCTAATCCTGTAGACTTGGCAATGACTTCCAAGAAGTAGACAACTAAAGGCCAGAGTGCTGGCATGACTCACCAACCTGGGAGTTGCCATTTTCTTCCATGTTGTGTCTCATTTGAGGACAAATTCTTATTGGTCAAGTATGCAAAGTAATTGGAGATGGGAACGCCTGTCTATAGTTATTAAATGTTATAATATTTCCATTCTGATTTGTATAACACATTTAATTTTTAACATATGCCCTGAATTTCAACATTTCAACTGGCAGTAATTTAGTTTAAAAAAAAAAAAATATATATATATATATATATATATATACACACACACACATATATTATATATAAACATAAATGCTTGGCTATCTAGAATAGGTGAATAAAGACACTTTTATAAAACTGCATGTCTTTGTTGATATTGTAACCTCTTATTTTTCCTACAGTAACTTTAAAAAGTGAGAATATTAATATTCTCATATTCTGACTCCCCTAAATATCCACTGTTGATGGGCATGAGGTCAAAATAACAAGGGATCAAAAATATGGTCAAAGTCCTGAAAGATAATATCAATATTGTAATTTTCCAAAACCTGAAGTTTGCTGATTCTTAGTGCCCTTATCTTATGTTGGCCCAAAGTTCCACATTTTAGGTTTAGTAATTATTACTAAATAACATTTAGTAATTCACCATGATATTTTCAGTTAGTAACTTCTGTTTTAATTACGATTAGTTTATTTTAAAAGTGGAAATCATAATACAAAATCTATGTGCAAATCCGGTAGAAAAGGGAAAAATTGTAGTCAGGCCTTGTTGAAAACGGGGAATAGGAATTTACATGCCCCAGAGCTTCACTATCTTTCTGTGAAAGATTTAAGGTTGACCTTCACTTTTGCCACTGGAGGAAAAAGTGCCATTATTTTCTTGGTTTCAATTTGAGGGCTATCTAAAATAGTACCCTTCTTTAGTAGCCATTTAACTTCTGACATAATTGTGTCCTTGTAGACTCTTGGTGTTGTTGTATTTATTTTTATACAAAATTGCCTTTTAGAGTGTCAAAATGTCATGCCTCAGAAATAATATGTTTATTAGTTGCTGATTATTAATTCTAGTATTAGATTTGCACTAAATTACCACTGTAAACAGAAGATGAGGATGTGATATGTTAACATGGAAACTGGGATGATTCATTTAGCAATTTACTACTTCAAAACAAAACAAAAGAACCCTGTTGGTTATATGTTTTATACTTTCATATACATTGCTTTTTAAGTTAAGGTATGTGTCTTTCCCCTCATGATCTCTGAGTTCCCACTGGCCTTATCTCTTTTATTTAAACAAGTATTTTTGTTAGCTAGTTGATGAACACATAATTTTTAAAGAGTTCTCATTCTAATTTTATGAATATTCAATAAAATATATTATATTTCCAAATGCTACTAATGGTTTTAGCAAATTACTTTAAGCTTATTTATACATTTTTATGTGAGAGCAATTTAATAAGCTAATGTTCACATAAACATAAGTTAATGTGCATATGTAAAATTATAAAAGTTGCAACATAACATTCATTGCTATTTTAAAAAATAGTTATCTATGCATTTTGCAACACCTATATTTTTGTCACCTGATAAAGACTTGTATTATAGCAACATCTGAAGATATATAACAAATAGTGCTAAAATAAAGAACAATTTTGGGGTCCCATTTTGAGCTATTGAAGTTAACATCTCTTTGGAAACCATCAATTATAAATCATGTAAAGATAGTCATGAATTACCTTGAGTTTCCCTATCTGCAGGATTAGCTATTTTTGGCCTCCCCTCAAAATAATTATTTAATTTAAAACTCCAGAGATTGTCAACTTCTGTTACTCCTTACACAGGTTACTTATGTGCCAAGATACCAATCTCCTTAGTTTTCCCATCTCTGCAGGCCCTGGGCTGGTTCCTTGATGTATGTAAGAAAGTATTTCAGTTTCCCACAGCCTGGTATATAAACATTATTATTTTCTATGTATAATCCGCTTCTTACCTCACCCCCTGCTCAGGAAAAAAAAAAAAAAAAAAGATGTTGAGGATTACCTTCTTAAGTTATGTCTAAAATGAGTGACACTGAAGAACAATTTTGCTAAGCTGGCAAAAATGGTGTCACAGGATTGACAAGGAGGGAGAAGAACTCATCAATCTGTCTGGAGATTATGGTGCCTTTTTCCACATCTACGTATTTATTTCAAAGAGAAGGTATTTATAAGCAGTTGCAGAGTTAAAGCAGGTTAAATTTAATGGCTTTTACATTTTGACTGACACTTATTTTGTACACAACAAATATTCTTATCCTTATCCTGCCATTTTAAGTAAAATATGTTGTATTTGGTTTGGAAGGTTTGGTGGTTTCTTTGAGGACGGGTGATATCTTGGTGCAGTTCGTGGTGGAAGAAAGGTCAGCAAAAATTATCATATGTAAGCACCATTTAAATTCTCTCTACTCTCAAAGTTGAGGGGAGATAATGAATCATTTATTCATCAGGTTAAATCTAAGATTTGCAACATGGAACTTTCTCTAAGTGAGGCTGGATCCCACTTTTTTGCCCTTTAAAAATGTCTTGGATATATTTACAGAGCTTTTATTTTTAATCTAGGAAAATTTGAAATTTAAAACTTTCACCAATTTTCTGACTGATTGATGAATCTTTGGGTTAATTATTTCCCTTTGACAAGTTGCATTGATAACTTCACCTGTGAAAAGAATATTCATAAATGCTGGATAATCATAATAATTGAAATAAACCAATGAATTACACTTAGAAAATTTAGCAATGTTCTTGGAATTATTCTTAGGAACACCCAATTGCCTTCATGCTGGTCAGCCATATGAGCGACATGCAGGTACCAAAAAGTACTTTTTAAAAGTTTTTATCTTGTTTGAAAGTAAGTAAATGATAGAGATGCAAAGTGAGTATGCATGGCAATACTTTCAGTCACAGGGTTCAGTGATTTGTCCCACAAAAAAATATGGTGTTTACATCCCTTTGTCCCCCAGTTAATCCTCTTCGGTGAAATTAATTTATGCGTACCTCTAAATGACTCCTTGCATTTGAAATTATACCTGATGTTTGGAAAACAGAAGTTTGTCCTACCTTTTTGTTGTTGTTGTGGTTGAGACAAAGTCTTGCCCTGTCAACCTGGATGGAGGGCAGTGGTACAATCTCAGTTCATTGAGATCTACACCTCCTAGGCTCAAGGGATCCTCCCACCTCAGCCTCCCCAGCACCTAGGACTACACGGGTGCACCACCATGCCCAGATAATTTTTTTTTTTTTTTTTGTAGAGATGGGATTTCACCATGTTGTCTAGGCTGGTCTCAAACTTCTGGACTCAAGGGATCTGCCTGCTTCAGCCTCCTAAAGTGTTGGGATTACAGGTATGAGCCACCATACCCTGCCTTGTCCTAACTTTGAAAAGTTGTCATTTGCTATCTATTCAACTACTTTCCTTTTCTCTGGCATAGGGCCAAAAGCTCCAAGCATAACCGTTCCTCTTTATTCATCATAACAGAGGAGTTATGCTTCTATTTGTAAATCCTTATATTCTCATTCCTGAAATCTCCATGTGTTTTTTCTCTGCAGGCTGGGAATGAAGCAGTGGCATCATGTCACACTTCCCTTGAAAGGTGGTAACGATATAGTCATGACTGTTTAACTTAAGTGCACTTTTCTCAAATCTTCAGCAACCCTCTTTCTATAGCCAAGATAAAGGTGATGGCGTGGGTGAACATGTCAGTTTCTTACTACACCCTGAACATTATAGCACCTTCCTTTTGAATCAGTTACCTTGGTACTTTGTACCTGTTTATTTTTTTTCAAGTCTGTGGCCTTAGTGAAAGTGAGAATGAAATCTTTACACATGTAAAATGATAAATTATATCATATGCCTTAATATGCTATTAATATTTAAAGGTCATTGTAATTAATTACATGTAGTTTTATCAAACTTTCACCATTCCCTCCTTTCTTAAATTTCTCATTTCTCAAGCATAAAAAAAAAAATTTTGACCTTGAGATTACAGCACCATATGTTACAGAAATAAAAGGAGCTTTTACAGTGTAGCTGGTAGCCTCTTCCTGAAGAAACCTATGTCCAATGACTTCTTAATACTGGGGTAAAAGAGCCTGGCCTCCATGTTTCAATTCAAAACAGCTGTAAAAAACCATTCCAACTGCAGAACATAGAGGCAAGTTGAGGGCTTTTCTGAGACCTTTTCACAGTTCACATCCAATCTCTGGCCAATCCTGAGTCTTTCCTTTGCTGTCCTCAGAGAGAGAAATCCTAAATTGACTCTCTAATCAACCTTCTGTATGTTGCCCCTCTCACTTGCTTCTTGGAGAGCCCAAACAGTGGCATACAGTCAGTGATCACAAAATACAAACCGCACAATACTCGCAGATGAGGTTAAAGAAAATCTTTAAATGATTTGAGGACTCTTTGAGAATATCAATCAGAATGCGTACTAAGGGAAAGCAAATCACTGTACCATCTATGTTAAAAGTTTAAAATATATCATTTTCTTTAAAAGGTATATGAAAACAAGCATAAACAACTTAATACGTGAAATGTTATGATAGAACATAAGGTCCTAAATTTCAGCAGTTATTTCAATGCAATATAAGTGAGAATATATTCTCTGTCATGAACATATTTAAAGTAGTAACACAGTTTTGGAAGTCAAAATTGACTGTGTTTACATAAAAAACACTCAAAACCTTAACATGTTACAAGTGAATACATGATGGTTTTAATGTATAAAAACACAAAAATAACATCCATAACTTGAATCGCCCAAAGTAAAAGGATTTCAGAAAGAAAAAAAAAAAATCACCGTTGCCTATAAAATTTTTCCTTGCTTCATGATGTTTTCTTTTCTTGAAATATGTTTGCAGTTCTAGGTTTATATATTTCATGAATAGATCAATAGAGGTACATCCTTTAAAAACAAATAGCTCTTGGGCCAGGTGCGGTGGTTCATGCCCGTAATCTCAGCACTTTGGGAGGCCGAGATGCGAGGACAACTTGAGGTCAGGAGTTTGAGACCAGCCTTGCCAACATGGTGAAACTCCGTCTCTACTAAAAATACAAAAATTAGCAGGTTGTGGTGACACAGGCCTGTAATCCAAGCTACTCAGGAGGCTGAAGCAGGAGAATCACTTGAACCCGGGAGGCAGAGGTTGCAGTGAACTAAGAGTGCACCACTGCACCCCAGCCTGGGCAAAGTGCAAGACTCCATCTCAAAAAAATAAAAATAAAAATAAAACAGCCTCTACTTTTGCTCATTGATGTTATGAGCCCAATTTTTTAGATATAAATATATAAAAATTAAAAATAACACAATAGCTTAAACTTCACCTGTTTGCCAAGCTTAAGTTACCTGTGGTGCCCTTTTTAGAGCTGATAAAATGTGCTGAGACTAGAGGAAGCAAATTATTGCCTATTTCACTCTCCAGCCCCAGTCCTTCTCATTGATATCTTCAATAAAACAACTCTGATGAAAACCAATCTACTAAGAGAGTTTGCAAAAATGATATAAATGAAGCAGACTGTACATACATATACACATTTAAATGCATCTAATTTATAAAATAGAATGAGCAAACTTAGCTAACAGAAGTTTCTTAGAATAAATAAAATAAGATGTAAATGATATAGCATAAAGTAACTTATTTAAATTGGTGACTTCTATTACTGTATTACTCTACAGTAGTACAGTAATACTCCACTCCTCCTGGTAGATAGTTTAACCAGGTGACCAGGTGACCAACTACCCACCAGGTGACCAACACGAACAAATATCTGCTTCACTCCCATCTTGCTTTTTCTGTACTTTTTCGTATTTCAGTTAATTTCCAAAAGACCTAGTCCTTATTATCTTAGAAAAATTGATAATTATTTCAGCTGACCTTGAATATTCTAGCCTCTATGTTTAAAGTCCTTGACTCATCCAAATTGTGACCTAACACTTTTCAGTTACTTTCTACTCTGTGGACCTAAATGAAATGTTAAGATGTTGAAATACAAACCCACCTGATAGGAATTATTTTAAGTTTACTTTAGACGCAATGCAATGAAAAGATCATTAGAAATAAATGGGATTTCCTAGGAAACCACTTCATTTTTAAAGTGACCTTAGAAAAACATTTCCACCTTTCTGACTTAAAAAATCCTTTTTGCATGAGGTAATATAGTAACCGTTTTCTCTGCTTCAAAGGAATACTGTAATAATTGAACGAAACATTGGGAGCTCCATTAGTCAAGTTTTTCCAGAGAGACAGAACAAACAAGATGAATAAATAGATTAAGGATAGAAAGATACATAGATGTAGATATGTAGATATAGATATATGAGAGATAATTCATTATGAAACTTCTCTCATGCAATTATGGAGGCTGAGAAGTCTTATGGCTGGCTGTCTGCAAGCTGGAAACCCTGGAATGCCAGTAGTGTAGTACAGTCTAAATCCAAAAGCCTCAGGATCAGGGAAGCCCACATGTAACTCTCAATACATTGCCCAAGGTCTGAGAACCAACCAAGAGTTGGAGGAGGAGGCACTGGTGTGAGTTCCAGGGTTCAAAGGCCAGAAAGCCTGGAGTTCTGATCTTCAAGGGTAAGAGAAGGGTTTCCCAGCTCCAAAAGAGACAGAGATAAAAATTCTCCTTTCCTCTTCTTTTTTGTTCTATATGGACCCCTAGGAATTGGCTGGTGCCTACCCACATTCAGGGTGAATCTCCTCAGCTCATTTCACCAATTCACATATGAATCTCCTCCGTGAACACCCTCACAGATACATGGAAATAATGCTCTACTAGTTTTCTAGGTATTCCTTAACCCAGTCAAGTTGACACTTAAAATTAACCACCAGAGACCAAGAGGCTTAAGTACTATACATTATTTGCCAATTCAGTATATGATCATGACTGCTGATGCTCAGAATCATTTAAATATATCTGACAGAAAACTCTGGGAAATCTTTTATTAACATTAGCAAGGCTTAATTAATTCTATAGAAATCAAGAGGCTTTACAACCTCCCTTTCAACTTGCTCTTCTCCCACCAAAGAGAAATAAATACACAGGATAGCATAGCTCTAGCAATATGGGTTTTTGTTTGTTTGCTGTGTTTGAAATTTTTAATTAATTTAAGCTTGCTGAAATTTAATTTACAGAAATAATACATCTCTTTTCCATTACATGTTCTCCTCTTAAAAATGTTTGTTGGCCATATGTGATGGCTCAAGCTTGTAATCCCAGCACTTTAGGAGGTTGAGGTGAGAGGACTGCTTGAGACTAGGAGTTTGAGATCAGCCTGGGCAACTTAGTGAGACCCATCTCAAAAAAAAAAAAAAAAATTAGATGGGCATGGTGCACAGGTGCATGTTGTGGTCCCAGCTACTTGGGAGGGTACAGTGCCAGGACTACTTGAGCCCAGGAGGTTGAGACTGCCATGAGCCATGATTGCACCACTGCACTCCAGCCTGGGTAACAGAATGAAATGAGACCCTGTCTCAAACAATAGCAACAACAATAGCATAACCAAAAATATTTGTCAAAAAAAAGAAAAATAATTACTTGTAGAATCAATGATTTAACATCATAGAAATTTATATCTAAGAGAATGATGCATTTTATGAGCTCAGTTGATCAATTTATTTTTCTTTTCTTTCAATTTTTAAATTAATAAAATTAGATTGTATTATAAATAGAAGTAAAATTTGATAGTATTCTTATGACTTGTATTTTGTGATATGTAAGAATTCACAAATGTAAATTAGAAATAATTTTGGAAATAAAATTAAATGGCAAACACCTGCACACTAAATTTTGCTTTGAGATCACATACATAATATAAAAAGAAAAAAGAAATACAAGGATAAGAAAAAATTTGAAGAAAAAGCATTATTTCTTTATTTTATTTTATTTTATTTTTTATTTTATTATTATTATTATTTTTTGAGACGGAGTCTCGCTCTGTCGCCCAGGCTGGAGTGCAGTGGCGCGATCTCGGCTCACTGCAAGCTCCGCCTCCCGGGTTCACGCCATTCTCCTGCCTCAGCCTCCCGAGTAGCTGGGACTACAGGCGCCCACAACCGCGCCCGGCTAATTTTTTGTATTTTTAGTAGAGACGGGGTTTCACCGTGGACTCGATCTCCTGACCTTGTGATCCGCCCGCCTCGGCCTCCCAAAGTGCTGGGATTACAGAGGCGTGAGCCACCGCGCCCGGCCATTGTTTTTTTTTTTTTTTTTTTTTTTTTGAGAGGGAGTCTCGCTCTGTCGCCCAGGCTGGGATGCAGTGGCCGGATCTCAGCTCACTGCAAGCTCCGCCTCCCGGGTTTACGCCATTCTCCTGCCTCAGCTTCCCGAGTAGCTGGGACTACAGGCGCCCGCCACCTCGCCCGGCTAGTTTTTTTTTGTATTTTTTAGTTGAGATGGGGTTTCACCTTTTTAGCCAGGATGGTCTCGATCTCCTGACCTCGTGATCCGCCCGTCTCGGCCTCCCAAAGTGCTGGGATTACAGGCTTGAGCCACCGCGCCCGTCCGAAAAAGGATTATTTCTAACAACTACTGTAATACATTGAGATCTGAAAAGTGCATGAGAAACATTGTAAAAAGAAAGAGTTTATGGTAAAACAGAAAACAGAGAGGCAAAACTTGTTCTGGTCCTGCCAAGTATATACATGTTCATACTAGTCTTAATTTAGTATTTTTCAGTAAGAACTTTGACTTTGCCTGATATTTCCTCATAGTCAGATTCAGGTTTTTCATTTTAGGTAAGTATATTAGGTTGTGGTAGTGTCTTCAGGTTTCTTTCTCCATTGTAAAGTTAGTTTTTCCTTTATAATTAGCAAGCACTAGAAAATACTAGAGAATATGTAACTATCTTGGTATTCTTCACATTTTAACCAACGGTTTTAGTATCCATTGATGATGGAAATCAATCAATAAGTCATTTTCATGAAAGTTGCAAAATAATGATTTTCTAACTCCAGTATTGCCTTAATTTTTGTTGGCATTTTACTCTAAAGAAGTACTAATTTCATTATTTAAATTAAAGAGTCTTTGTATTATGTGTTAAGATTTCAGAGGCTAGTCAACCCTTGTAACTTTTCTGTTTAGTGTATGTGTTTAGGCTCATTTGAAGCTCAAAATAGTTCTGATAGAATTTTATTGCAATTTTCTACTTACAAGTGATTTGAGGTCTATGATCTTTATGTTATTTTATTTATGAATGATCAGGTAGCTTTTATATGGACCTAATAGTTCTTTTTTTTTTTAATGTGGCTATTTTGGAAAATTCATGGAATGATTTTGGTTTGTGACTGCTACTTTCCACAGGTTATAAAAAATAAAAATATTTTAAAATATGATTAAAATCCTGGTTTGCAAATGACTATCTTATTTCTGATAAGTTTATATGAATATTTGGACTAAACATTGAAAGCAACCTAAAAAATAAATTATATAAATAGTGTTTTATAAAATTTTTAAAAAGCAGGAAGTGAAATTGAATTTTATCAAATATTCTGAGCAATCATCAAAATAATTATACATTTAATATGCTAATGTAATGGATTATATTGCAATGTTTTCTAAAATTGAGTCTTACTTGAATTACTCAGCTAAATTTTATTTGAGGTGTTTATTGTTTTGCTCTAAGTGCCTGGAATTTCTCCTTATTCACATTGTATTTGCCAGAATTTAGTATGGCAGTTTATCTTTATATTTGAAAACTAATTGTAATTTTAAGTCTTTTCCTTGCCCTTGAAAAAAATAGATAATATCTATATGGTTCTTCCTAATTGTTGGAAAAAAAGCAAAACTTCACTTGTGAAACTGCACTCACCCATTTAGCTTTGTGTTTGTTTCCTTTGCCTAATTATCTAACTTTCTTTCATCAATATTTCATGTGCAAATTATCATTTCTTATTGAATAAAATTTGGTTGTTTTTACTTTTTTAACATATGTTCAATTTCATTAAAGTTATCAAATGTATTAGCTGAGGATATTCACAGAATTTGACTTTTTATCGATCTCTGCTTCATTTTATACTATTTCTAATTTATTATGCTATAAAGTGGTTGTTTTGCCCATTCTTTTGTCAGCATTCTTATTAATATCAAATGAGGGAGAAAGAAAGAAAAAGAATCTTAAAGGTATTCATGTACTTTTAAAATACATTGTTTTTTTCATAATTTTATTTCTATGTTACACTTTTTTCCAGTTTATTAAGGTATATCCTAAATCAATATATTAACGGCAAACTATCAAATAATATATAAATTTTTTATGTTCAAGCTTGCTGCATCAGAAACCCTTCTACAACTTTCCTCTCAAATTTTGAATTGTTGTATTTACATTTTTATTTCTTTATTAGAGAGTAAGTTCAAGTTTTTCCCAACACTTTATAGGAATCAAATACTGTTGGATTTTCAATAAAAAATTTTTAGTCAATGAATACATAGATAAGTCAAATGGCTTTTTTATTTTCTAAGATCCCAGAGCCAGTAGCATGGATGATAATGTATACAGAGGCAGCCTCAATAAAGATCTATCTCTATGTGATTGTTTTCTTTTGAGGCGATTGCCAATAACTTTTATGGCTGTAAGCTGCTTTTTAAAATAATATAGCTAGATTTACAAGATAGATTTACAATATAGCAGGATATTGTAGTGCCAATAGCCTTTCTGACAAATGACACTGGTACAACTGGATATCCATATGCAAAGGAATAAATTTGAAACCTACCTCATGCCATCAGTGATTTCAATATACAAGCTGAAACTATGAAACTTTTAGAATACAAAATAATTATAAATATTTGTGATCTTGGATTAAGAAATAGTTTTTCAGAGATGGTTCCAAAGCACAAGTAACGAAAGAAAAAATATAAATTGAATTCAAAATTAAAACTCATTTGTGCTTCAAAGGACACTATCAAAAAAGTGTGAAGACAATCCACATAATAGGTCAAATCATATCTGACAATCATCTAGTATCCAGAATATCTTACTACTCAATCATAAAAAAACAAATTGCAGAATTTTTTAAGTTAGGTAAAATATTTGAATAGACATATTGGCTGGATGATATACCAAATAACATTGAAAGCATCTGAAAACATATGTTCATATTAACATTTGTATATGGACCTTCATAGCAGCATTATTCCCAATAGCTAATATTAGCCAAGGGCTGAGAGAAGGAGAATGGAGAACAAATGGTACTTGGTAAAGTACTTCTTTTCGGTGTGATAAAAATGTTCTAAAATAGAAAATAGTGATGGTTGCACAATCTGTGAATATACCAAAAGTTCTAAAAATGCTGAAACTCACTAAAATGTATACTTTAAAAGGTAAATTTGTTTTCTTTTCTTTTTTTTTTTTTTTTTTTTTTGAAGTGGAGTCTCACTCTGTTGCCCAGACTGGAGTGCAATGGTACGATCTTGGTTCACTACAACCTCCACCTTCCAGGCTCAAGGGATTCTCCTGCCTAAGTCTCCCAAGTAGCTGGGGCTACAGGCGCGTGCCACCATGCCTAGGTAATTTTTTGTAATTTTAGTAGAGACAAGGTTTCATCGTGTTAGCCAGGATGGTCTTGACCTCCTGACTTCGTGATCCGCCCATCTCAGCCTCCCAAAGTGCTGGGATTACAGGCGTGATCATATATGAATTTAAAATGTGGGAAAATATAGAATTTTGTGTGTGTGTGTGCACATATATGTGTATGACTACTAAAAGATCTGCAACCTAGAAATCTGATCACTATCATTTGGAATCACTACCTGCAGATGTTTGTGGAAGTTGTGGAAACTGAGATTTCAAAGTGAAGTATAAAGAAAAGGTGTGGAGGTTTTAGGTACAGACTTTGAAAAACATCCACACTTAATAGGGAAAAGAAGGAAAAAGAAGCAAGAAAACTTTCTGTGAGAAACCCTACATGACGTTTCACCATAGACACCTATGTGTGTAACCCGCCCTGAGCACTAGTCAGTATGAAAGGTGCCCTTCTTTTGTAATCCAAATGGTCATCTCTAACTCCTTAATGTGACCTTATTAACAGTACTCACTTAGGTTAATCATTTATTCATCTTATGATTCTCTTAATTTGTCAACATAAATCTGCAGTCCATTTTCTATGTGTGTTCTAAGTAGTGTTCTATCCACTAAAAATCCAGGATTCAAAGAAAAAAGTCTCTCCCTTTCATGGAGGTTACATAGCAGTGAGGGTAGCAAGCCATATATAAATGTATGTAAAAAAGTCTACAGTGTTTCAGACGGTCATTAATGTTATGAAGAAAAATAAAAAGCAGAATGGATAAGGATACTGGGGTCATAATGGGAGACAAAGGTTTTTGTTCACTTTTGAATTTTCCTTCAAAAAAAGGGTGTAATTTTAAATATAGATATCAAAGGAGGTCTAACTAGAATGATATATTTGAGTAAAGACCTGAAGGTCATAATGGTGCAAGATCAGTGAGTTTTTTGGGGAAAGACTTTTTTTTTTTTCAGGCACAGGAACAGAATGGTACAAATGCCTTGAGGCAGAAACATTCATCTAACAAATCATAACTTGGAATAAAACACATTCTACTTTGTATAATCTAACGCAATATGCTCAATTAATTAATCTTCAAAGTACTGTATTATCATACTTTATTTGCACTTGGGCGAATCCATGGTTTGTGGTTCATGTATCATCAGATACAGCTTTTTAAGGGGCAGTTTTCAGATTATCAAATGAAATTATACTTGGATTTTGTGTGTTGTATACTGCTGTATACTCACATATTCAATTTCTCTAAGCGTTAATGATTATTGAAAGTCTAGGTACTTTTCATAGGTTTTCTCCCAAGTTTTATTTTTTTCCTTCTCTGGAGGAGTAACAGGTATTTGTGATACAAGCCTTATTGCATAATCCTTATTTATAACAATGGTATAACAATTTTGTGACATTCTTTGTCAACAATATTACACAGTATGATTTAAAAATGAACTTCATTTATACATTTAGATTGAAATATAAGCAATTGATAATATATGAATTAAGTATATTGGATTAGTATTTTTATTAATCTGAACAACATATTACCTGTCTTTGCTTGCATTCTTCATGATTTAATGTAATTCAATATAACATTATGGAAAATATAAGGATAATGCTGTTTTCACAAATTATTTCTCTTCTAGTGTTCAGTAATAGCAACATTAACTTTTCGCAATTTTGACAGTTAAATAAGGAAGTGGGTAGCTTATCTATAGCAAACTACAAAGGTAAAAGTCGTAAAGTAATTTGCAACCACTGAATGGTTTTTAAGTTGTTTGCTTTTATATGTAAAATTAATTAAACAAACAAGATTGAAAGTTGACACACTATGGGTTTTATTTCTTTTGCCTAATGTAGCATATTATTTCTATCTAAAAATAATACTCTGTTGTAATTTCCTTTTATTTTCTCCTTTTAAAATATCTGAAAGTTTAGTTAACTACATCTGGCATTAAGTGATTTTTCCCCAGTAATGTGTTCTGTTTACAGATCTGATACTTTCATATATCATATAAAACTCAGTTTGTCATAACTAAACCAGAAATATTTTGCTATAATAAAAATGCTATGTACAGTTTGAATTTTTTGAAGACATTAAAAAGAATAAAAATGAAGCTAGTTGTAAGACATAAATTGCTTGCATAGAAACTTGAAGGTGCTATTGATGCAGAGAGAGAAAAATAATTTTCTATGGCAGGTGTTCCACTGATATTTGCATTGGTTAAATATAATTTATTCATATATCATTCTTTCATCATACTTCATGATGCTAAACACAATTAGGGTAGAATGCCATAAATAATTATACATTTTAAAGGAAACTGAATTTACTGCTTTGTATTATGGCAACAACATTTCATCTGCTTAAATATTGTTTTGTAAAAAGTACATGGCTTTTGTTAATAAAAGCCCTAATGATTAGTTGTTGAAATCACTTACGATTGTCGAGGTTGTGGTAGATATCCTAAAAGTATTTTGTTAGCTCATATGAAAGATGAATGCTTGTATAAGAACTATCATGTTATCTTCTAAATTCATATGATTTTGTTTCTGATGCTTTATAAATATCCTTAGGATTATTAATTTAAGTTCCAGCCACTGAATAAATGGGATTAAATAGCTGTGTGGAGAAAAACATATGCTTAATTAGTAGAAAAAATAAGCAAAAATGTTTACTATTAGGAGATAATAATTCAGTTAGTTCTATATTGCTTGGACAGTTCTTCAAAAATAAGAAAATAACTTATTTTACCAGAAAACAAAATGTAGAAATCCAAAATTTATTTGTTTGAGTTATTAACATAGTGGGTTATTCCCCTAGTGAGTAACTAAATTTAGTTGGATAGCATTTAATATCTACTTTTACTCAAAAATTTTCCAAGTAAACTTTTAAAAAGCTTTTATGTAAATCATTTAATATCATTTTAGTAATGCTAATAATTTTACTTTTTAACTTGCTTTATATTGCCACTAGGTGGAACCAGTAAACTTTATTATTTCTTCTAATACATTTTTGTCCTATATGTATATACTGATAAACTCTTCAACTAAAAATTCTAGAAATATTTCAATACTCAAATCCCTCAACTCTGTGATAGGCATCAAAACTAATTATCAATCTAACAATACTGAGAGCAAATACTAGAGCAAAACAAACAACAAATATCAACACACAAAAAAATTGAGTAATTTAAAGATATCAATAAAGATATGCAGTTTTTGAACAATGAAGAGAAAAAATCAAAATTAGAAACTGTACTGATATATTTATTTATCAATATTAAATTATGTCTTGGTAGAAATATGTTAAATGTACCAAATAGATATATACCAATTTTTTGACTTACTAATATTTATTGGAAATCATTAAAACTTAGATTAAACATATTTTGAATGTTTCCATATAAACATTATTGCTGGTGACCAACATAATCAGGTAGTTTATAATTTCCACTTGTGTTGGCACTTTATTTCTCATATTAATGTTTTTGTCTGGACCTTAGTAAAGGACTAAATAAAGAAGGGATTAGCAAATAGAGAATGCATGGTGGTCACATAATAAACTTTTTCTGCCTTCATGTAGAGGCTTGATTTTTTTTCAATACATCTAACCCACAGAATTAGAAAGCACTAGTTGATAATATGTTCTATAAAAGAAAGAAACAAGTAAGAGAAGTGATAAGATAGTTAGAAAGTAGCATTCTTGAATGTTTCTATAACTTCAGCTTGGAAGGTCTGGAAATTGAGGCTTAAAATGTTTGGTAGTTTTCACCAAAACAACTACCTTTTAGAGCTGGTTTCTTATATAAGATACCATGCTCTTAACCTCTATGCAAAAGAAAAGCATGACTGGAATGTACCATATAAGGAACAAGTGAAAAGCAATGAACCAGAAAACAAAAGCTTAGATCATTAAAGGCCTTGAATGGCATGTAAACTTTTTTCCAGTATTGAGGACAATTGTAACCACTGAAATTGAAACGGTAATGTGGGGAATATGAAGACTAAGAATAGAAGAAAAAAAGGACAGAAGACAAAAAACCAGCATCTATATTCATTTGCTAAAGCTGCCTTAACAGAGGACCACAAACTGGATATCTTAAAACAAAGGAAAGTATGTCTTACATGCCTGAAAACCGTAAGTTTCAAATCAGGGTTGGCAGGACCACAGTCCTATCGAGACTTTGAGTACATCCTTCCTTGTGTTTTCCTACCTTTTGGTTGTGGCCAGAAATCCTTGCCATTTTCCTTTCCTTGCAAATGCGTTGGTCTTGTCTCTACTTCTAAGGTCATATTGCTAGTGGCAGGAGGCAGACAAATGCCTAGGCAGATAGCGGCAGGTCCTTGCTGAAACCCCACCTCCAAGCCGAAGACAGTTTAAAGCCTGAAAGCCAAGCTACAGATCTGTGGACTGGATTGAAAACCTGTCTTTTAATTTGGTGGGCTTTCCTCTGATTGATCTCCACCCTTCACTTATTTTACATATACCTACCCTTTCCTATTTGGTTTTCTACACTGCCATACCCACTTTTGAGTGGTGCCTATGCTTTAGCCTTTCTTTGCATACTCACAAACCAATCAGTACACATTCCCCAATTCTGAGCCCATAAAAGCACTGTCACCACATCCTATCTCCAGTGACAGCTGTTCCATTGCTCAATATGAAAGAAAGGGCGGTGCGATGTGAGCCAGCCCCAGGGCCACAGACCGAGGTGGGGCAAGGGCGTTGCCAGCTGGGTGTCTCCAGCTGGCAAAAGTGACAGAGAAATATCCTGCATCAACATAACCTTCTTCCCATTGTCTTACCTCTGTGTTTGTCTGTGTCTGTGTCTAAATCACCCCCCTTTTATTAGGACATCTGCCATATTTCATTGGGACCCATTCTAACAACCTCAAGTTGATTAATGGCAAATATCTTATTTCAAAATAAATCACATTCAGAGTTTCTGGGTGTTAGGAATTCCACATATTTTGGGAGATATAATTCAAATTATAAAACCATGGTCATTGTGCTTCTACACCAAAATACCTGAGACTGGGTAATTTATAAGGAGCAGAAATTTATTTTCTCGCAGTTCTGGACATTGGGAAGTCCAAGATCAAGTCACCAGGCTGTTCAGTGTCTGGTAAAAGCCTGTTGCTTATAGATGACCATATCTAGATATCCTCATATGATGGAAATGATAAAAGCAGAAGAAGGAGAAAGATACTATGTCCTGTCGTGGTGAAAGAGTGAGCAGAAGGGACAAAAAAGGAGACAGCTCCCAGGAATTTCCATTATAAAGATGCTAATCCCATTCATGAAGTCTCTGTACTCACGACTTAATCACCTTCTAAAGTTCCCACCTGTTTCACATTGATGATTAAGTTTAAACATATAAATTTTGGAGAACATATTCAGACCACAGAAACCATATTTAAACAAAGTACTCAGGAAATACGTATACATCTAATGGAAGAGTCTACTAAAAATGCAGTTTTGATCAAGTTTGTTAATGGCACAGATTTTTAAGTAAGAGTAGGACTGAAGAAATTCTGTTAAACTTAGCAGCAAATACGTTGGTAATGTTCGCAAAAGTCATTTTAAGAAACATAGTAAGGCCGAGCGCGGTGGCTCAAGCCTGTAATCCCAGCACTTTTGGAGGCCGAGACGGGCGGATAACAAGGTCAGGATATCAAGACCATCCTGGCTAACACGGTGAAACCCCGTCTCTACTAAAAAATACAAAAAATTAGCTGGGCGAGGAGGCGGGCGCCTGTAGTCCCAGCTACTCGGGAGACTCAGGCAGGAGAATGGCGTAAACCCGGGAGGCGGAGCTTGCAGTGAGCTGAGATCCGACCACTGCACTCCAGCCTGCGCGACAGAGAGAGATTCCGTCACCAAACAAACAAACAAAAAGAAACAAGAAACATAGTAGATCTGGTAGAACAAATTTTTGTGAGATGATTATGAATTACTAAAATATGAATATTTTATCAGGAATCTTAATTTTGAAAGGAAGATAATATTGCTTAAGATGGGAAAGTAATGTGCAAATTTAAACTGTTACAGGAAAACAAAATAAGTAAAGAGGGAATGTATATGCTCTATTTAAAGGGGGAAAAATAACTTACTGAGTGAGGATGGTGAGGTGGCATTAAGAAATTTGAATGAAACAGAATTGGATTGATTGGTCTTTCACAGAGTCTTTAAAGAACATGAGAATAATGTTGGCCCATTCCAATGTTTTGAAGCTATGGTGAACTTCAGTATAATATCTATTTTTTTTTAGAAATTGATGGTGAAATCAACTTTGAATATAATTAGATTTTGGTAAGAACATGATTGAGTATATACCCAGTAATGGGATGGCTGGGTCATATGGTACATCTAGTTCTAGATCCTTGAGGAATCGCCATACTTTTTTCCATAATGGTTGAACTAGTTTACAATCCCACCAACAGTGTAAAAGTGTTCCTATTTCTCCACATCCTCTCCAGCACCTGTTGTTTCCTGACTTTTTAATGATCTGGGTATATACCCAAAGGATTATAAATTATGCTGCTATAAAGACACATGCACACGTATGTTTATTGCAGCACTATTCACAATAGCAAAGACTTGGAATCAACCCAAATGTCCATCAGTGACAGATTGGATTAAGAAAATGTGGCACATATACACCATGGAATACTATGCAGCCATCAAAAAGGATGAGTTTGTGTCCTCTGTAGGGACATGGATGCAGCTGGAAACCATCATTCTTAGCAAACTATCACAAGAACAGAAAACCAAACACCGCATGTTCTCACTCATAGGTGGGAACTGAACAATGAGATCACTTGGACTCAGGAAGGGGAACATCACACACAGGGGCCTATCATGGGGAGGGGGGAGGGGGGAGGGGGGAGGGGGAAGGGATTGCATTGGGAGTTATACCTGATGTAAATGACGAGTTGATGGGTGCAGCACAGCAACATGGCACAAGTATACATATGTAACAAACCTGCACGTTATGCACATGTACCCTACAACTTAAAGTATAATAATAATAAATAAATTAAAAAAAATAAATAAAAAAATAAAAAAAATAAAAAAAATAAAGAACATGATTGAGGAAAATGTTGAAGGTTTGAATTATCACTCTGCAGAATGAATGAGATAGATGAGTAAAAATATAAACATCTAGCAGTACGTGCCCATTTATTTAAAAAGATTGAAGTTGTACACAGTAACACAAGTACTACGGAAAGGAAAAGTCACAAAATTAGAATGAAGGAGCTTTGGGCTGAATTGTAGTTACGTAGCTGGTAAGAGTAATGTAGGATGGAAACTCTGTGGTGACAGGTATAAATAAGAAGAGAAAATAGAAGTAAAAAACACGTACTCTCTAATTTAATAATATTAGCCCATTTTACCCTCTGAACATTTCAAAAATGACATTGAACATATATATGATTTCAATATTTTTAATATTAAAATATGTAGATATATCAATGTGAACTTTTGATTTTGTCTTAAATTAACCAAATAGTTGAATCAATTATTGACTTACAGATTTAGGTCCATAAAAATTGTATTTAATTTTGAGTTAAATAAAGAAAATAAACAAATTGAGGTTCAGGACTTGTACCTATATTAAACATATGGATAAATATAGAAAATATGTCTTTCTTTATAAAACGTTAACATCAGGAAAATATTCAAAACGTTATTGAATAACTCTGTTTCAATCAGTATTTACAGTCATATGGTCACATACAGATATGTATCATTTTTCTAGGACTCTCAGAGTATGTAAAACATCCATCATAGTCATAATAGCGAATGGATCCCGTGGGCAAAAACCAAAAATGTAAATGGACTCTTGATGCAGAATATTGTTGATGAGTCATTGTGTCTCCATTTAAGCTGAGAGTTTTTTTATTGTTGTTGTTCATTTCTTTTTAATGAAAATGTCTGCAAGCTAGAAGTTCTCAGCTCACAAAAGCTTTTTGCTGGAGGTGAAACTACAAATCTCCTAGTTAAATTTGTAATTATGTTTAAGTGTCCAGAGACAAGAACACATGTAGAATAAGGGGCAAACTCATCATTATTGCTTGTGACCTACCCTCACAATAAATGATTGTAGAATTAATTGTGACATCAAGATATCATTGTCACACCAGGTTGTTCACAGGTCAAGGAAAAAAATACAGAGCAGTTGGCTGTAAATAATGAAAAAAAAAATTAAAGAAATGAAAATGTAAGAAAGAGATAGCTAAATAGGTTTCATTAACTTCAAATAGCAGGAAAGCTAAAGGTGGCTGAGTACAGTGGCTCATGCTTGCAATCCCAGCACTTTGGGAGGCTGAGGCAGGAGGATCACTTGAAGCCAGGAGTTCGAGTCCAGCCTGACCAACATGGCAAAAACCTTTCTCTACTAAAAATATAAAAATTAGCTGGATGTGGTGGTGGTCACCTGTAATCCCAGCTACTCAGGGGGCTGAGGCAGGAGAATCACTTGAACCCAGGAGGCAGAGGTTGCAGTGAGCCAAGATTGTACCACTGCATTCCAGCCTGGGCAACAGAACAAGACTCTGTCTTAAATAAATAAATAAATAAATACGAAAAGAAAGAAAGAAAAGCTAAAGCTAATGTTTTTTGGTATGGTGTTTTTCAGAACCAGACACAAAATTTAAAATACATGACCTTTCCACAAGGTAGTATTTCAGTAAGGTGTGCAGAACTCAAAGGAAAATAAAATTCATATTTTAAAAATACTCAGTTCATGAAATATAAATTCTCCTAGATTAAATCAATTCATTTTAAAGCATATTCTATAAAACTGTTGGAAATATACAATTAAGGCAGGGTTACTTCTCTTTGTAGCAGTTATGATTCCTAGTTTAATAAATTACAAGAAATATAACCCAGATCAAACAAAAATAGTTATTACAACCTACATTGAAGTTGTAGAAGTATGACTGGCTATAGTCACAAATGGGACTAGGGTCTGAGTCAATGTTTCTGTGATTCTCTTGATGAATGGCAACAAAAGGCTGAGGAGTTCTGGGTCTCATTTCTGTAGGCCACTCTACCCTAAACAGTTGGAGGCTACTCTTTACAACACAAATGTTATTCTTCGTTCTGACCAAATCATTCTGGGCCTGTCGCTATGGTAATGGTAACGGCTGCTGCAACCACTCCAGTGTTCCTAAACAAGAATAGTTCTCACTCCTAGAGGTAGGGGTAAATTTCATTTCACTTTGACTCTATTGTGTCCCAAAATAGTAACAAGAGTCAAATTGTTGTGGGGCTATGAGACCAGAGATGACAACAATTGAGAAGTTGTTATTGACTATTCAAAGAAGTGAGGAGTTGGCAGTGGTGTATCCAGGACTGTGGAGAGGGGAAGATCTGCTTGAGGAGCAGGTTTAAAAAAAGTACATTGACTAGAATTTTAAAACAAAAAAAAATAATAAAATAAAGTAAAAGTTGCTCTACTCCTTATTATAACCGTGCACTCACAATTCTAAACAATGTCTCTGATAAATTACCCACGCCTAAATTTATTTGCCATAAAATGCATATACTCAGTGTATCGCATGATTAATTTTGACATATACTTTGACATATACACCTACATAACCACTAACTCTCTTATCAACCTATGGACCATTTCCATCAACTCTGAGAGTTCTCTTGGACTTCTTTTCTTTTTTTCTTTTCTTTTTTTTTTTTTTTTTTGAGACGGAGTCTTGCTTCGTGGCCCAGGCTGGAATGCAGTGGCCGGATCTCAGCTCACTGCAAGCTCCGCCTCCCGGGTTCCCGCCATTCTCCTGCCTCAGCCTCCGGAGTAGCTGGGACTACAGGCGCCCGCCACCTCGCCCGGCTAGTGTTTTTTGTATTTTTTAGTAGAGACGGGGTTTCACCGTGTTAGCCAGGATGGTCTCGATCTCCTGACCTCGTGATCCGCCCGTCTCGGCCTCCCAAAGTGCTGGGATTACAGGCTTGAGCCACCGCGCCCGGCGGACTTCTTTTCTATTCATTCCCTACTAAATTCCCAGAAACAAACACAGATATAAGTTCTGTTAGCACAGAGAAATGTTGCCTGTTATTCAAATTCATTAATGGAATCACACAGTGTGTCCTCTTTTGTGTCTGGTTTCTTGTGCTGCATATAATAATGTTCAATATTAGTATTTGTTCTCGATTGCTGAGTAATACTCCATGGCATGAATACAGCATAATATGTTCACCCATCTTCTCTTCATGGAAATTTGCTTTCTACCACAGTTTTTTTTTTTTTTCTATTATGAATAAAGCTGTTATGATCCTTTTTGTAGACGTGCTTTCATTTTTTTATTTTTTGAGCAAGAAAAAATAGATAACATACTTGCTTGGCCATAAGGTAGGCTTATTTTCAATGTATTAAAAAATTGTCCAGAGTTTTTCAAAGTAATTTTATAGTCAGCTTCCTTGGACATTATATGAGAGTTCCAGTTGATCCACATCTTTGTTGGTACTTGTTACTATCAATCTGTTAAATGGAGTCATTCTACTGGTGTGTATAGCTATTTTATTTTAGTATAAATATGCATTTTTAATGATAAATGATGCTGAGGACAATTTAGATCAATCATTTGGATATCCTCATTTATGTAGAGAGCCTTTTCTCATGGAAAAACTCCTCAATTCTATAAGATTTGCATAGATTTATCATATTTAAAAAATAATAAAGAAAGAAAAAGAAAAGATAGGAAGGAAGAGAGAGCGAAAGAAAGAAAGAAAGAAAGAAAGAAAGAAAGAAAGAAAGAAACAAGAAAGAAACAAGAAAGAAAGTAAAACAGAAAAAGAGAAAGAAGGAAAGAAAGAAGAAGAAGGAAAGAAAGAAAGAGAAAGAAAGAAAGAAAGGAAAGAAAGAAAGAAAGAAAGGAAAGAAAGAAAGAAAGAAAGAAAGAAAGAAAGAAAGAAAGAAAGAAAGAAAGAAAGAAAGAAAGGAAGGAAGGAAGGAAGGAAGGAAGGAAGGAAGGAAGGAAGGAAGGAAGGAAGGAAGGAAGGAAGGAAGGAAGAAAGGAAGGAAGAAAGGAAGAAAGAGAAAGAAAGAAAGAAAATGAATATTACCCACATTTCTCAAGGATTTTTTCTTATTAGGATCTTGACTCCACTACTTCTGGTTGCTTGAGCAACTTTCTAAAACTGTTAATCAAATATCTTTATTGCTTGCATTTATATGTTTACTTGTTAATCTTAGTTTGTCAGGGGTGGTAGTAGGGCTGGTGAGAAGTTTTCTGCTGTGTTCTTCCTTTCCTGAGGTGTTTTCTGATTCTCATTCACTAATGGTTATATCGCAAAGTATTTTTAACTACAGAATTTTGTGTTTGTTGGTTACTTGGATCTCCTTTATTTGAACCATATTTATATGTGTGTGTCCCTTCCACCAGTTCTATTTGACTACATATGCTCACTCTCTATTTACTTCTGTTCCAATATCACTTTATTAGATAGAATTTCTTAAGTATTCTGTTAAAAATAGCAAAACAGTATAATTTTAGACCCCTTATACTACAGTTTTTAAAATCTGAACACTTCTTATTCCCAGATAGAATATACATTTATATTTTTATTTCTCTTTTTTTCTGTTGTTCTTGATCCTATGCTCTTCCCTCCGCTAAATTGCAAGGCTCCTGAAATCTGAGATTCCATCCTATTTCTTCTATGCTGTCTCCCATCGCAGCCCATAGTATAGAAGCTCAATACATATTTTTGGAATGTAAAAAATGCATTCATAATGTAATACATTCTTGTTAAATCAGTTTTTCTTTCCAAAATGACAGTAGTCTCTACACTTCATGGCACTGCACTGTGATATCTTGGAGGCCTTCAGTCCTTTGCCATTGAACACTGAGATCATCTAAGAGGCAAGAAGATCCAGATATACCTTACAGCTTTGTATACATATCGGGCTAGGGATGGTAATAAAGGCCTGGCACATTTATGTTTTGGTCAATGAAAATATCCTAATGAGCAAGACCTTCCCAGGTTCTGTGGCTTTCCACTTGTATAGGCTGAATTTGTCTCCCTGTGAAATTCATACATTGAATGCCTAAACCTCAAGGTCACGCTATTTGTAGACAGAACCTTTAAGGAGGTAATTAAAAGTAAATGAGATCATAAACACAGGGCCATAATCTGATAGCACTATTATCCTTATAAGAGGAAGAGACACAGTGACCTCTCCCTCTTCAGGAGCACATAGAGGAAAGACATGTGAGGACACAGCAAGAAGGGAGCCATGTACAAGACAGAAAGAGAAGCCTCACTGGAGAATGTGATTGCACACTGATCTTGGACTTCCAGCCTCCAGATCTGTAAGAAAATAAATTTCTGTTGTTAACGCTGCCTAATACGTGATATTTTGTTCTGGCATCCCTGATCGATGAATACACCAGTCCTTTCCTCCTATCTCTCAGGCAGTTTTCTAAAGCGATCTCTCTAACTCAATCATTAGAGACTCTCATCATTCATTCATTGAATAAATCCCCACACAGTCCCAGGACTCAAACTCAGGTGCCATAAGCCTAAGCATTCTTTCAGCTCAGTAAAGGCCAAATACTCGGAATTTTAAGTAAAGAAGTGAACCATGCTGATTTGGATTGTTTCCAGAATGTGCTATTTGCTTTTAATTTTTTATTAAAATCTCCATGCTTACCTAAAATAGCATATTCTGTGACAAAGTCTGATGCCTTTATCTGCAACTATTATGTAGATAAAACAATCCTACAGAGTGACATTTATCATATTTTAATCAGAACATTTCAAATACTGTAAATCCTAACAAAGACAATTCTATACACAGAACAACACTTTTTGTTGTTGTTGTTGAGACAGGGTCTTGTTCTGTCACCCAGGCTGCAGAGCAGTGGTGCTTTTTTTGGCTCACTGCAACCTCCATCTCTCAGACTCAAGCAATCCTCACACCTCAGACTTCCAAGTAGCTGAGACTACTGGCATGCACCACCATACACAGTTAATTTTTTGTATTTTTGGGTAGAGATGGGATTTTGCCATGCTGTCCAGGCCGGTCTCAAACTCCTGAGCTCAAGCAAGCCACCCACCTCTGCCTCCTAAATTTCTGGGATTACAGGTATGAGCCACCATGGCCTGCCTCTTTACAAAGAGCGATATCTTGATGTTCTGAGACTGAGCTGCTTATCCACTACCATATATTCCTATCTCAATTATAAAAATTCTAATTTTATATGCTTTGCACTTATCTATCTAGAGAATACATTTATTACATTTAGTGACTACATATGATTCTTCTTCAAATTTACTAGATAATGTGTATTAAATTGGCATTCAATAAACAATTAAAATAAATGTAATACAAGAGAAAAGGCTCACAGTGTTCCTGACTGTTATCAAATTATTATCAAATAGCTCTAATTTCAAAGTCCTGGTTAGCAAGACAAGAACAACCAAAGTCTAGCTTGTTGTATATAATTTAATCACAAAAATTTAATTAGCAAGTTTGTCATTTATTTTCATTTTATATGCCCAGCATTCAGTATTGTGGTTAATAATATATTATTTTGATAGAAGAGTGAATTATCATATAGAGAGTAACTTCAACAATGTGAAGGACTCGAGACCCCAATTTCTAATGCCTTTTAGGTATCCAGTTAGGGACTTCAAACTTAAAAAAAAAAAAAAAAAAAAAAAAAAAAGAATCTCTTTTTCTATAGCTTAATAAAGTCATCACTGTAAAGAACTACAAATATGAGATAGCAGGTATACATTTGATAGTGATATTTTAACAAACTTTCAAACTGTCATTATGTGGAAGATGCATTAACAAATTAAACAAATAAAAGGAAAAAACAGAATCTCTGGAGCACACACCTAATAAAGCGAATTCTGATCCTACTGCAAATTATTTCATCTTTATTGAAGTTTACCATGAAAGGATCTGAACAGTTTTATTAGCACATTAAAAAAACAACATAAGACAGAAGACATGAAATATTTTCTTTAACAAAGTCAGAAGACTTTTAAATTTATAGTAAACATGTTATATAAATTTAAATTATTGTTATATTCTATTGTTCCACTTCAACTCCATACTACTTTCAAAGTAACAAAAGTTAAAAAGAATATTTAGATTTTAATAAATTGTTATTTTAATTAGTTGAACAGTCATTTTCATTATCTTGTAATTTATGTTTTTATACTCCATTTGCTTGATATCATATTGCTACATATGTTTGCTTGTTTTTGATTTGGGATTAATTTTAAAATTATATTGTCCAAAAAATGTAATAATATTGATATCTACTAATTATCATCAGTAATTGATGAATTCATTTAATACCACTTTTAATTCTTAGGTGTTCATAAAACTCACATTTCTACTAATAAAACGAGGAGTTGTTTTGAAATTCTGACGACTTGGAAAGCAATATTTGGATAATTATATAAAGGCTAAATCATCATTTATAATGATTTTATAATAATGAGATATAAGAATATATTTCCCAAATGAAATCATTTCAATTTGAACCATATTATACGTTTTTATTTTCAGTATGAATGCACCCAAAATATATCATTTTTTCTGTATAAAGAAATAAACAGGAACATCTCATATACATCTCATTAGTATTTCTTTATGGTGCTCTTATAAGATCACATTTAATGCTGAAAACTCAGAATAAGGATCATTTGCATTTTCAAGCTGATTTGTATCATTTTGTAGTTAAATATGTATTGCTGATACCTTTGAAATCTAGAAAATATTTTCCTCAAAAGCAAATTTATTGCTCTGTAATTGGATTTACAATATAATTCTCTACAATGTCTTGAATAGTATATATATATTTTTTTTTTTTTTGAGACGGAGTCTCGCTCTGTCGCCCAGGCTGGAGTGCAATGGCCGCATCTCAGCTCACTTCAAGCTCCGCCTCCCGGGCCTACGCCATTCTCCTGCCTCAGCCTCCTGAGTAGCTGGGACTACAGGCGCCCGCCACCTCACCCGGCTAGTTTTTTGTATTTTTTAGTAGAGACGGGGTTTCACCGTATTAGCCAGGCTGGTCTCGATCTCCTGACCTTGTGATCCGCCCGTCTCGGCCTCCCAAAGTGCTGGGATTACAGGCTTGAGCCACCGCGCCCGGCCTTGAATAGTATATTTTAAAAAAATTATAAATTGATCATAATTATGAAAGCATTACCCTAGAAATAATTTTGACTTTGTTGTTGAACTTAATGATACACCCTGAACAAAGTAGTATCTTTAAAAATTTTATTTATAGTTTCACATTTAAATGTAATAAAACACACCTGTGAATCTATAAATAACCATTACCACAAACAATTTCACTAGAAAAAAAAAAAACAAGCAACTACACGTTGCAATCAAAATCGAAATGAAGGATTCAAGAAAGCTGAGATCTAAGTTTAACTACATACTTTTATTTATCTAAACTTAGGTTTGGGCCTCTGTAAAAATCAATGATGTTAACATGTCTGAATTAAGCCAGTGCATATAGTAAAACACAAGATGTGTAAAACAATGGCTGAAGACCTTAACTAATAAAGTGTCTTTACATTGTTGCAAAGGTTTATTATTACTCTAAGCCCAAGTTATTTTAAAAGTCATACCTTTATCACAGAAGTGAACTATAGTTAATTTTACCCTTCACAAGCCTGTGACAAAACTCTTTATAATACAAACTCAGCACTATTAAACTTCATTTATTTATCAAAAATTATGACATAGAATATTATTTTCAAAATGTTAAGCTACTGATTACAATTGAGCATTTAAAAACATTTTAATAAAGCATGAATTAAAATCCCTTATAATTTTTTTCCCAGGAAAAATTTAAGTGTATTATATACATAAAGCTTTTATATCTGTTATAAATATTAAACTGTTAAGAAAAAAATACTGAATTTTATAAAAACAGAACATGTTATTTCAAATGCACTTTATGCCACATTCCAGAAATAAGTTCTATTTATCTACATAGTCCATTCAGAAATAACATTATTTTAAAAATACATGATAGGGTAAAATTATTCATGAAACTAAATCCAAAATGTAGAAGAAAAAGAAGTATAACAGCAAGTGAGTCAAAATTTTAAAAACATAACTATCTTAAAATTTTATCATTTAATATTAGGCACATATTTATAAATAACCTTTAATTGAATCATTATTTGCTGTCATTTATGTAAAGATCTCTGCATAGCAATTTGCTGATATTTATTAGGCAAAATCCTTATCCATACTAACTGTACAAGTGACACTATATTTGAATTATTTTAGAATTTAATTGTAATTAAAATGCTCTATGTTGGGTGTTTTCAAATTATCCTTTTATCATAACAATATTGAGCGATAGGTATTGCTAGTCTACTTTGTAAAATCATGCTTAGCATTTATAAAAAAATTTCCTAAATGATAAAATAAGAGTTAAGATTTAAATCCAGGGCTTTGAATAATAAAATGTATGCTCCTCCCAATAGATTATGCTGGTTTTCACTAAAATTGTATTGAAGAAAGTGTTCTTTGAAAATAAAACATAAAATGAACCAGACATACACAAAAAAATTTTCAAAATATAGAAATTCAGAATATATTAGAAACTCCTCTAAATCAATATTTAAAATACATGACATCCAATTTAAAGTTAAGTGAATGACTTCAGCAGTCATACTGTTGGAGAAAACTATGCATGGCAAATCTATATATTTTATATCAGCTTTTCTTCTGGATTATCATTTCTAGTATCTTTGGTTAGTCAATATTTGGGATTTTTGCCTATTTTAATTTAAATTAGTGTAATAGAATAGCTAATAAACTAATATTCCCTTTTGACATGCTCCTTTACTCAACAAAAGGTATGTGAATCATTATATTTAGCCTATAGCTATAGTTTGTTCATTTGCGTAAATGTATAACATTTTGTATATGTTCTTTCCTGCTTTATGCATTACACTTTTGAAGGACAATTGAAATACTGTCTCTGTATAGGTAAAGAAAGCAGATTTGTTTTCTGTACAAAATAGTAAAGATAATGCTCTTTTTTTCTTTCAAATAAAATTATGGCAGCGGGCTGGCAGCACCCTATAATAGTTTTGAGTTCCTCTGGAGTGATATAAAACCACTTTGTACTTGTCGTCTATCTAGGCCCTCCTCTGCATACCTTTGAAGGGACTTGAGGGGCTAAAGCAACCAAAGCAAACATGGAGCTCATGCTTTCAAATGTGTTGTGAATAATTAAGTCATTTTTACCTGACCCAGGAGTTCTGTGTCTTCTACCAGCATCTACAAAACTGTATCAAGCTAACTTGTTAACTTACATACAGAGGAAAATCTCAAATGCTTCACAGGTCTAGGAATATTTCACTAAAAATAAATAAATAAATAAATAAATAAATAAATAAATAAAATAATTAAATAGACAACATACCTATCTAATGGTGGACAAAATTACCATTCAGTATCAGTAAAATTTATGTTAAAATCATAATGTAATCCCAGTACACATATATCCAATCAGCATGTTTAAAAGTTTGACAACATCAATTTTTCACAAGTTTGTAGAACAATAGGAATTCAAATACATCACTGACAATTGTGCAATTTAGTACAACCATCTTGGATAAAATTTGGACATTACCTAGCCAAGTTGGAGATATATAAAAATAATTCTACTCCTAATTACTTAATGTAGAAAATTCCTACAGATATACCCTAGGAAAAAGGCACTGTGCCTTTTATAAAAGCACTATTTTGAGTAAAGAAAACCTGTAAAAATTAATTGTTATTCAAAAGTAAAATGCATTAAAGGGTAACATGATCATTCAATAGCATATTATACATGTATTCAAATGAAAAGAATCATATACATACAATGTGATGAATCACACACAATTTTGAGTAAAGAATGCAAGAATATTAGTTGATTATTCTACTAATTTTAAGTTAAAACACAAAAAACTAAAACATCCCATGATATATGAATATGTTTTAACCAATTAAGAAAAAAAAGACTTGAGTTATCTGAAGAATGTCATTACCATCATGTGATATTTGAAAAAATACAGGTAGAATAGTTTGTGAAGACCAGCAGTCAGTTTTTATGATATTAAGTTGAACATGTCTTATATATTCAAGTGGTGATGTTTATTATTCGCTCAAATATAGTTTTGTTCTTTAGTGTGAAAGAAAAATCAAGGCTTGATGTATAATTTTGAGGAAGTCAGTATATATGTAGCATTTAAAGCCATAAGTCAGAATGAACATTTCAAAGAGAGAATATACATACTGATGACCAAAGATTGAGACTGCAGGTTTTCAACAATAATCATCATAGGTAAAAAGGAAAACCATCAGATAATACTGATAAGCAGTGACCAGTGAGGTATAACAACAACAACAACAACAACAACAACGACAAAAAAAAAAAAAAAAGAACAGCAGAATGTAGTGTTCTAGAAAGAAAACTAAAACATTTTGTCAAGAATTAGAGTCTGCATCAAATATTGCTGAGTAGTCAAGTAAGATAGGAACTAAGTATATACTACGCCTGTGTATCTAAAATATGCAAACTATACATATTGTAAATAGTAATACGGAGTTGAAATGACCAGAAAAATGCTATATTTGGTGGTACATTGAGAGTAAATGTCTGATTTATAGAAAATAAGAGGTGAATGATTGACAAGATCAAGGAAGGAAAGTTATTTTGAGAAGCTTTAACAAAGAATTTGGAGAATAGCATCAAGAAAATCACTTCAAAGGAATTTATCTCATAGAATGGAAGAATATCAGCATGTATTTACACTGAAGAAAGTGATGCAGTAGAGAGCAAAGAAATAAAATGTAGTGATTTTAGTAAAATCATAAAAACCATTTGGAATAAGAACCTTAAAAACCTTCCCATAAAAGAAAAATATAAACTTATGAAAATCATTAGAATCAAATTTTTCAGAACACCAAAAATTGATTCGTAACATGTAACTATCCAGGAATCATTTACTTGGGAAAACTGGCTGAATTGTAGTAAAAATACTAAGTATATAGCCTTTTAACCTGCCTAGTCTCATTTCCCCTTTCTATCTAGATGGTAGCCAGGAAAGAAACACTTACTGTTTTTTTCTGGAACTAGCATTGGAGGTTACAGAATGAGGTTGAAATTCTTTTAAAGTGATTTATAGAGAATTATTATTTTACCTATCTGATAATACCTCATTTACAAAGTTGTCTGTATTTGCTATGACTTGTAGTTTGCTGAGTACAAAAAGCTCATGCCACAGAGAATTTGTCAAAAATAACTACAGGTGCTTATCTAACATTGCAGCTGCCTAGATGGTGAATAACGGTTGGAGCAAACAATAGATGAACTAAAAAGATTATAAAAGGAAATACTGGAAATTACATGTCTATAGGGAATTTGAAAAGCTACAACAATTGATACAGAGCACCTTGGCAAAATGTGAGACTTATTGGCTCTATTTAGTAAAAGAGCTTTCCTTACACCATTAGCTGAACACCAAATTAACTGAGTACAGCAGAGACTTCAGTGGTCATGTAAAATAATTTTTAAAAAAGCAGATCAAACACATTTTACTAAAGCAGCTAAAAAATATGACAGGACAAAGAAACAAAACAACTAAGGCAAACAGCAACAAATAACCCTGGAAAGAAAAACAAGTTTGATTTCTAAAGATACCACACCGTACTATATAAATTGTCTAGCTTTTCACCAAAAATAAAAGGCATTCAAAGAAATAAGAAGTCATAATTCATACATAGAAAACAAATCAATCAAGAAAACTAGCTCTGAGAAACCTCAAATTTGGGCTTAACTGTACAAAAACTTTAAATCAGTAATTTTAAATATTTTCAATCAACTAAAATAAGTCATATCTAAAAAGTAAGAAGTATGAGAATGATACTTTATGATATATAGAATATAAATTAAAATAAAGAATAAAATATTTTAAGGATAAATTTTGAAGATCATGAGCACAGTGATTGAAATGAAACATTCAAGAGGGGCTTCATAGTATATTTTAACAGGTGGAAGACAAAATTATCAAACTTGAATATAGGCTAATTTCAATTATTGATACCGTTAGGCTTTGTGTCCCCACCCAAATCTCATCTTGAATTGTAATCCCCCTGTGTTGAGGGAGAGACTTGGTGTGAGGTGATTGTATCATGGGGGAGGTTTCCCCTATGCTGTTTTCATGATAGTGAGTGAGTTCTCATGAGATCTAATGGTTTTATAAGTGTTTGGCAAGTTTCTCCTTCGTTCACTCTTCTCTTGCCTGCCACCTTGTAAAACATGCCTGCTTCCCCTTCCACCATGATTTTAAGTTTCTTGAAGTCTCCCCAGTCATGCAGATCTGTGAGTCAATTAAGCCTCTTTCCTTTATAAATTACCCAGTCTCAATTATGTCTTTTTAGCAGTGGGAAAACAGGCTAATACAATTATCTAGTCTGAAGAACAGAAAGCAAAAGAATAAATGAAGATGAAGAAAGCCTCAAAGACCTGGATGACATCATTAAGCCTACCAAAAAACACATAATGAGAGAGCAAGGTGGAGAGGAGAGACAGAAAGGGGTAAGCATGATTTGAAAAAATAAAGCCCATAAATTTAACAAATTTGATTTCAAAATTTAATCTATACAAAAACAGAAGCTCAGCAAACTCCAAACATGATAAACTTAGAATTTAGGGCCTAGACTAATAGCCAAAAATCAAAGAAAAAGAGAAAATTTTACAATCAGCAAGAGAGAAGTGACTCATTACATACAAATAATCTCCAATAAGATTAAGAGAGAATTTCTCACCAGAAACCACGTTGCCAGAAGGCAGTAGGATGACCTACTCAAAACTCTGGGGGTGGAGAAACAATAACAGAACAAACAACCCATGTTAACCAATAATTCTATATCCAGTAAAACAGCACTTTGTGAACAAAGAAGAAATTAAGACATTCCAAGACAAACACATCCAGAGACAATATTTTACTAGCAGACCTGCCCTTTAAAACATAACAAAGATAATACTTGAAACTAAAATTAAAGGACACTAAAGTGGCATAAACCCACATGAAGAAATAAAAGAGAACCAGTATAGACAACTCAATAGGTAAATATAAAAGACAATGTAAATTCATTTTCATTTAAAATTATTTTTTCTCCCATATGACAAAAATAGCCACAACTTAAACCAAAATATGAAGTAAATGTTATAAATGTATTGATAGGTACACTTCATCAATATGTAATCTTTATGATAATAATAGCACAAACGAGGGAGGAAGAAACAGCTACATAAGCACAAAGATTACTGGCAACACTTGAAATAAATTGGTATTAATTTGAACCAATTATTATAAGTTACAATGTTATTTTTCATCCTCAGAAAAACCACTAAGAAAAAAATAGTAAAATAAAGACCAGGAGAATGTAAATGGTAAACTGGTACATATATGTATGTATATATATATTTATGTGTGTGTATATGTGTGCGTGTGGGCAGTGCAAAAGAAGTCCACACAGAGGAATACAGAAAAATAAGACATGTAGAAACCAAACAGCAAAATGCCAAATATACAAATAATTGTATCAAATTTAAATCTGGTTAACACACCAATTAAATGTAGAAATTGGAAAAATTGATAAGAAAACACACTCCAACTATATGCTCTGTACAGGATACACACATGAGATTTAAAGACAAAACTAGGTTGAAAGTAAAAGGAGAATACAGATCTATTAAACAAAAGTAATGAAAAAAACTACAGTGATCATATAAATATGATACCAATAGCCTTAAATATATCTGCTTTAACTAGAGACAAAAAAGGACATTTTACAATGACAAAAGTGCCAATCCATCAACAAGATACAGTAATTATAAACATATATGCATCTGTATTAGTATGTTCTTTCACTGCTATATAGAAATATTGTGACTGGGTAATTTATAAAGAGAAAATATTTAATTGGCTAACATTTCTGCAGGTTGTACAGGATGCGTGATGCTAGTATCTGCTCAGCTTCTGGAGAATCCTCAGGAAATTTACAATCATGGCAGAAGGCAAAGAGAAAGCAGGCACAAATTATGTGGCCAGACCTGGAGGAACAGAGAGCAGAGGTAGGTGTCACACACTTTCAAACAATCAGATCTCATGAGAACACTATCAAGTGGAGCACTAAGAGGATAGAGCTAATCCATTAGAAACTGCCCCATGATCCAATCACCTCCTGCCAGACCTCACCTCCAGCATTGGGGATTACATTTTGAAGTGTGATTTGGGCATGGATGCAGATGCAAACTATATAAGCATCTAACAAGAGAACCCCAAAATACATGAAGCAAGAGGTAACTGAAATGAAAAGAATATAATTCAACAATAACACTTGGTGAATTCAATACCACACTTTGAATAACACAAATAAATATGCAAAAGAACAACAAAGAACAAAAGCCATGAACAACATTATAAAACAACTGGACTTAATAGACATCTAAATATTACTCTAGCTAATGAAAGCAGAGTACCTATTCCTTCTCAAATGTGGATAAAACATTTAAAATATTGGACTGCATTTTAGAATGTAAAATGACTCTCAAAAATTTAAAAATCATTAAAGTAATAGATATTGCATTCCTCAGACATTATGGAATAAAATTAAAAATCAATAACAAATGGATACTGGTGAAATTTACAAGTACCTAGATTTTTTAAAAAAATTCACAATAACCAGTGAATTAAGAAATTAGAGTTGAAATTATAAAATATTTTAAATTGTATTAAGGAATGAAAATATAACATGCTAAAACTTACAGAATGAAATAAAAGCAGGCTTAGAGGGAAAATTAAAGTTGTAAACAACTATGCATAAAAAAGAAAGAAGGAAGGAGCAAAGGTAGGAAGAAGGGAAGGAAGGAAGGAATGAAAGCAGGGAGGGAGGGAGGAAGGAAGGAAGATTAGTCTCAAATTAATACCCTAACATTTCATCTCAACACAGGTGAAAAAGAAAAGCAAAGTAAACTTAAAGCAAAAAGAAGGAAGATAATAATAAAGACTAGAGTAGAAATCAATAAAATACAAAATAAAACCACAACAGATAAAATTAGCCAAAAAAAAAATCCAAAAATTGTGTTTTTTTGAAAAAAAAAATCAACAAATTTATGATATGAAGAAAGAAAGGACTGAAATGTGTAAAATCAAGACTGAAGAGGGGAAATAATGAATTTACTGAAAAAAAGGATTATAAGGAAATACTGTCAAAATGGTATGCCAGAAACAGATATCTTAGATAAAATGGACAAATTTCTTAAAAGAAACAAGCTATCAAAACTGACAGGAGAAGAAAATCTCAATAAACATATAACAAGTATAAGATTTAATTAGTAAGAAAACATCCCCATATAGAAAAGCCCAAGTCCAACTGGTTACACTGGTGAATTCTAACAAATGTTTTAAAAACAACTAACAGCAGCAACCCTTCACAAAATCTTTCAAAACACTGAAGAGTAGAGAACACTTCCTAATTCATTCTGTGATGTCAGTATTCACAGATACCAAACCAGTGCAACATACCACAAGAAAAAAAGAAATAAAAACTACAGATAATTATCCTTTATACACAAAAGGTGCCAAATGGCAAAATTCTAGCAAACAGATCCCAGTAACATGTGAAAAGCATTATATATCTTCACCATATAGGGTGTATCTTGAGAATGTGAAGCTGGTTTAATATCTGAACATCAATAAATGTAATAGACCATATTATTACAAATAAGTAACAAAATCCAAATAACTATTTCAATTTATGTAGAAAGGGAACTTGACAAAATCCAATAACATTTCATGATAAATATTAAATAAACCAAAAATGAAATGGCACTTTTAAAAACTGACAAAGGTAATATCTAAAACATCATAGCTAATATCATATTTAATGTTGAAACCTTGAAAGTGCTTCCCCCAAGATCAAGAGCAAGACAAGCATGTCTGCTCTAGCAATTCCATTGAACATTGTGCTAGAAGTTCTAATCAGGGCAATTAAGCAAGAAAAATAAATAAAAGAAAATATAGATAGGAAAGGAGGAAGGAAAACTGTTGATGTATTTAGATGACATTATCGTATATGTACAAAATCCTGAAGAATCCACAAATAATTGAATTTCATAAACAATTTCAGCAAGATTGCAGTATACAAGATCAATATATGAAAATGTGTTGTATTTTTAGGTACTACCAACGAACAATCCCAAAATGAAATGCAGAAAATGATTCATGTATAATAACATAAAACAGTAACAAATAATTAGGAATAATTTAACAAAGAAGTATGAGACTTATGCACTGAAAACAACAAAGTATTGCTAAAATAAATTACAATAAGATTTCAACTGAAAAACATTCTTTATTCATTGGATTTGTAATATTAATAGGATGGCTATACATACCAGATTGAACTACAGACTTTTGTAATTCCTGCCAAAATTCCAGACTCTTTTTGGCAAAAAAATTGACAATCCCAAATTTTATCCAAATATGTATTCCAAAATTTATTCCAAAAGTTGTCAAAAAATCATATGGAAATGCACGTGAAAGAGGACAGTTGAAATCTATGTAAAAAGAAAGGTAAATCTGGGGGACTTCCACTTTCCAATTTCAACACTTCCTATAAAGCTATGATAAAGAAAAATGTGTAATACTGGAATACAAGTAGATATATAGATGAATGAAATAGAATTCAAAGTACAGATATAAACTCAGACATTTACGGCAAATTGATTTTCAGCAGGAATGACAAGACCAGTTAATGAAGTAAGAAGAATCTTTTCACCTAATGGTGTTGGCACAACTAGATAGATTCATGAAAATAAAAGACTTTGGAGCTCTACTTCATATTATTTACAAAAATTAACTCAAAATGGATCAAAAATCTAAATGTAAAAGCTACAAAAATATAAATGTAAATACTACAGAACTTTTAGTTGAGGTCACAGGCTTAAGTCTTTCTCTCTCTCTTTCTTAATCTTGGATTGGGAATTTGTTTTGTAAATACACAGCTAAAGCACAAGCAACAGAAGAAAAATGAGAAATTAGAGTTTATCATAATTAAAATATTTTGTGCTCCATAGATCACTATTCAAAAGTAAAAGTAAAACACAATGAAAGAAAGATTTTCAAAACATGCATTTGATAAAGGTTTATAATCAATAATGTATAAAGAGTTCTTACAACTCAAAAATTTGAAAAACAGCAAGCTGAATTAAAAAGTAAGAAAATACTTGATTAGATATTTTCCCAAAGAAGTATATATGAAGCCAAGAAACAAATTAAAATATGTGCGATATCGTTAGTGTTTAGTGAAGAGCTAATACAAACCACAATGAAATGCCCTTTCATATCTCTAAAATGGTTATCATCAAAATTATGGACAACTGTTGAAAAGAATGTGGAGAACCCAGAAACTTTATCAATTGTTGGTGAGATTGTAAAATGTGGCTGCTTTGGAAAATAGCCTGGGAGTCCCACAAAATAGTAGGGTTTCCATATGACCCAACAATTTCTATCCTAGATACACATCTACTCGATTAAAATTATCCTTACAAAATATGTGTACATGACTATTAATTAGAAGCGGTATTTATAACAAAGATAGAAACCACCTGCATTAGTCAGTTCTCATAGTGCTATAAGAAATACAAAACACAGAGTAATTTATAAAACAAAGAGGCTTAATTGACTCACATTTACACATGGCTATGGAGGCATCAGGAAGCTTACAATCAAGGTGGAAGGTGAAGGAAAAACAAGCACCTTCTTTACAAGACAGCTGAAGAGAGAAGTATGAAGGAAGAATGAGAACTCACTCATTATCACGAGAACAGCATAAAGGAAACCAACCCCATGACCCATTTATCTCCCTCCCTGGACACATGGAGATTATAGGTCCCTCCCTCAACATGTAGGGATTACAATTTGACAAGTGATTTTTGTGGGGACATAGGCTAAATCATATAATTCTGACCCTAGCTCCTCCCAAATCTCATGTCCTCACATTTCAAAACCAATCATGCCTTCCCAACAGTCCCTCAAAGTCTTAACTCATTTCAGCATTAACTCAATAGCCCACTGTCCAAAGTCTCATCTGAGACAAGGCAAGTCTCTTCTGCCTATAAGCCTGTAAAATCAAAAGTAAGTAAGTTATGTCCTAGATACAATGGGGGCACAGACATTAGGTAAATCCTGACATTCCAAATGGGAGAAATTGGCCAAAACTAAAGGGCTGTTGGCCCCATGCAAGTCCAAAATCCAGCAGAGCAGTCTTTAAATCTTAAAGCTCCAAAATGATCTCCTTTGACTTCATGTCTCACATGCAGGGCACTCTGATACAAGAGGTGGGCTCCCATGGTCTTGGGAAGCTCCACCCTAATGGCCTTGCTGGCACAGCCCACTTCCTTGCTGCTTTTACGGACTGGCATTGACTGTCTGCAGCTTTTCCAGGTTTACAGTACAAGCTATCAGTGGATCTACCATTCTGGAGTGTGGAGGATGGTGGCCCTCTTCTCATAGCTCCACTAGGCAGTGCTCCACTGGTGACTCTGTGTGGGGGCTCCATCCCCAGATTTCCCTTCTGCACTGGTCTAGCAGAGGCTGTCCATGAGGTCTTTGCCCCTGCAGCAGACTTCTGCCTGGACATCCAGGCATTTCCATACATCCCCTGAAATCTAGGCAGAGGTTCCCAAACGTCAAGTCTTGACCTCTGTGCACCCACAGGCCCAAAACCAAGACGTGAGGCTTGCACCCTCTGCAGTCATGGTCTGAGCTATACTTTGGCTTCTTTTAGTGCCTGCTGGAGCTGGAGCAGCTGGGACCCAGGGTACCTAGTCCTGAGGCTGCACAAAGCATTGAGGTCCTGGGCCCAGCCTAGGAAATCATTTTTTTTTTTTTTTCCTTTTAGACCTCTGGGTCTTTGATAAGAAGGCTGTCATGAAGTTCTCTGACATGTCCTGGATACATTTTCCCCATTGTCTTGGCAATTAACATTTGACTCTTCATTACTTATACAATTTTCTGCAGCTGGCTTGAATTCCTCTCCAGAAAATAAATTTTTCTTCTTTACCACATCATCAGCTTGTAAATTTTCCAAACTTTTAAGGTTTGCTTCCCTTTCAAACATAAATTCCAATATCAGATCATCTCTCTCAGGTTAAAAGTTTCAGAGATCTCTAGGACAGGGGCAAAATGCTGCCAGTCTCTTTGCTAAAGCATAGCAAGGGTGACCTTTGCTCCACTTTCCAACAAGTTCTTCATCTTCACCTGAGACCACTTCAGCCTGAACTTCATTGTCCACATCATTATCAGTATTTTGGTCAAAACTATTAAACATGTCTCTAGGAAGTTCAACCTTCCCCACATTTTCCTATCTTCTGAGCCCTCCAAACTGCTCCAACCTCTGCCTGTTACTCAGTTCCAGAGTCATCTCCACATTTTTAGGTTATCTTTATAGCAGTTCCCTGCTCTTTGTGGTACCGATTATTGCATTAATCCATTCTCACATTGCTATAAAGAAATACCCCAAACTGGGTAATTTATAAAGAAAAGATGTTTAATTGACTCACAGTTCCACATGGCTGGGGAGGTCTCAGGAAATTTACAATCATGGCAGAAGATAAAGGGGAAGCAGGCACCTGCCTCACAAGGTCGCAGAAGAGAGAAGTGTGATGGAGGAACTTCCAAACACATGAAACTATCAGATCTCATGAGAACTCACTCACAATCACGAGAACAACATGGAGGAAACTGCCCTCATGATCCAATTACCTCCATCCCTGGTCACGTGGGGATTACGAGTCTCTCTCTTGACACTTAGGAATTACAATTCAAGATGAGATTTGCATGGGGACACAGAACCAAATCATATCACCATCTAAAAATGTACCAATCAATGAAAGTATGAACCAAATATGGTACATCCATATAATGGAATATTATTGAGTCATGAACAGATTGAAGTGCAGGTACATGATGCAACATTGATGAAAGTGGAAAACATTAGGCTAAGAGAAAGAAAAGGGGAAGAGAAAGGGGGAAGTAACTGCTAATGGCTGCAGGCTTTCTTTTTGGAGTAATAAAAGTATACTAGATTTAGATAGTGGTGATGGCCACACAACTTGTGAATATAATAAGAAACATTGAATTCTATATTTTAAAAATGTGAATTTAATGTTATGTAATTTACATTATGTTACATAATTTACATCTGAGTTTAACAAAAACTAGTGGTGCAAGGGAGAAACTAACTAATTTTTTGTGCAGTATTCATAAAGATATGAGGCCTGAAGGTATTTGCTTTGTGTAATTTAGTCAAGTGTAAGGTGAAAATGCAAAATATGTGGGCATAGGTACAGGCCAAGTGGTCAACGTAATAGTATAAGTCAATAAGTATTCTTTTCTGATTGCTTCAATTTGCTCAGTCAATTAGAAATGAAGTTATTAGTTACAGTGAAGATGGGAAAGAGGTGTTGGAGCTCAGGTAAAAGGAACATGTAAAAGCTGGGTGTGGTGGCCCATACATGTAATCCAAGCATTTTGGGAGGCTGAAAAAGGAGGATTGCTAGAGGTCAGGATTTCGAGGCCAGCCTCGGTAATATAATAAGACGCTATCTCTAAAAAGAAAAAAAATAAGGTTAAAATATTTCTCTAAGAGAGCAAGAGAATGCAAGAGAATGAGTATGATAGGTAAATAATATGATTGCCAACAAGCATTAAGGGCTCATTTGAGCATCATGGATGAAAATTAAATGCCAGAACTGTCAGCTTTTGTTAGTGTGCTTTCCCCAGAGATATTAATTAGAAACAATGTGGGTGTATAAGAGTTGTAGGGTTGCTCTGTTTCCAAGTGAGTCTCGTGGGAGAAAAAAAAAAAAAAAAAAAAAAAAAGAAGTCAAGATGAAAGAGGCTACATGAAAGGGAATTTTAATGATTGTTTATACAATCAAAACTGCATGAAGAAAGAAGTAAAAACACTAAACGTAGGTGGGCATAATACATTGAAGGTCTCCTTGGGATGCAAGCACTGTTGTGGTTCAGATACTGTAAGAAATGAGCTGAAAATGCTGGAAGTAGTAATCAGGAAGGAGATTCTGATAATTTCAACTATGGAATGATAGTCGTTAGGGTTAATGACTGGTTATATGGTAAGTTAATGAGAATGAATAGGTTAGGGTGGAGGACAAGGACATACACAAATAAAGGAAATGAGATATCAGTAAATGAATCATCTTGTGTATGAGAGCATCACAAATTAAGGCAGTAATAGTCTTGGAGACTGGGACATTGAGTCAGTCGTTGAAATGATTGCTGAATGAAACAGAATGTCCCAGTAGAAGGAATGACCCAGGATTGTTAGATAATAAAAGCAATAAATTTTATCACACATGATTTAGAATACTTAATCCCAACTTGCTAGTTATAAACTAATTGACCAACTTCCGGCTTTTGCTCTTCCACTAGTGGCATTAATTGTCATTTGTAGATACGGTGAAAGTGTCCACAATGGACCTGGAATAACAATTCATAAGTCCTGTTCATCATCTGATGGTATATTCACTATGCCGTGCTTCTCTTACTGTAGAACAGTCAGTGTAAATATTTTATGTGTAAGTTTTCTTTAATAAAAACTATTTTTAATTTCCACCTGTAATCATATACAAAATATCATTAAGGTAAATATTCTTAAATAACCTTAGGTGCTAGTCTCTAATCAATTTTGGATAAAATTATCAGGTGAAAAATACCTGCTTTAAATTTCCATCCTCTTTGTCCTGATACATCCATTTTACTTTTTCCACAAATTAGCAATATTAGAGTGTCCTATGATTTCATAAAACATTCTCTACTTACCTTTCCACTAACAACACATACACTCATAAGTTTGAGTTTTAACCAAAGCTTTGTACTTAATTATATGTATATAGTTGATTATTGATGAGATAATGTTTTAATCATAGAAGCAAAATAATGTTGACCAAAGTGATTTTCTCTTATCCTAGATGATTTCCTGCTGCCTAGAATTGTGCCTTATATATACTAAGCATTAAAAATGTTACCTTTCTAAGGTAATAGTCTTTAATATAGGTAAGTGCATTGTGATAGATTACCAAAGTGGCCCAAATATTTTATTCCTTCTTTTTTTCATCATATAATTTTGCGGCATATTTTTAATCTGAATCTGGTTCAGCCATGTGCCCCTTTTTAGTCAGTAAAATGTTAGATGACAGGACATGAACAGAGAATATATACCCGATTAGGCTTACTCTCCCTCCTCCTTGTCTAGCACTGTATGTGAATATCATTGTCTAGCCTGATGGAGCAGAAAAAGCATACAGAGAATTGCTATGTGGACCAGCATTTTCCAACCAAAGCCACTATGATATGAGCACAGCAGTTGCTACTTTTGTGTGATACTGTAGTTTGTAACCATATTATTGTAATATTATGTGTATATGTATGTGCATATATATGTGTTTTATATATAATAAATACATATATGTGTGTTTTATATATAAATGCATATAAAATGTATATGTATATATTTATATATATATCCTATATCACAGATATACTAAATTAATACTTGTTGAAACACACAATGTTCTCTACAGAAAAATATGACTGTACAATGACTACTATAGAAAAGTATCTATCTATCTATCTATCTATCTATCTATCTATCTATCTATCTAGTAGACAGAATGATGCCCCCACCCCACCCCAAAGATATTTGTGATGTAAGCCTTGGAACTTGTGAGTTAGGCTACATGGAAAAGGAAAATTAAGGTTGGATTGAATTAAGGTTGCTAATTCATTGACCTTAAAATAGGGAGATAGACCGGGTCATCCAGGTAGGCCCAATGAAATCACAAGAGTCTGTATAAATAGAGAGACAGAATCAGAGTGACATGATGTAGGAAAAACTTGACCTTCCATTGCTGGCTGAGAAGATGTAAGGGGGCAAAAACCCAAGAAATATAGGTGGACTCCAGAAGTTGGAAAAGGTGAGAAATTGAATTACCTTCCAAAGCTTCCAGAAAGAAATGCTACTCTGCCAACACAGTGATTATAGCTCAATGAAACCTATTTTGAACTTCTAACCAAGAGAATTGTAAAATAATAAATCATGGTATTTTAAGCCACTAAGGTTGTAGTAATTTGTAGAGCAGCAATAGGAAATAAATACATATATGAATATTATTTATGGTGTGTATGACTTAATAATATATGTGTCACTATTGTAACAATTCAGTTTTGGGACAATTATCCTCAATTAACGAAGAGATGTAGATGTAAACTTTAAAAATAATACAACCAGGGTGGAGCAAGATGGCCAAATAGGAACAGCTCCAGTCTCCAACTCCCAGCGCGAGTGACACAGAAGACCGGTGATTTCTGCATTTTCAACTGAGGTACTGGGTTCATCTCACTAGGGAGTGCCGGACAATCGGTGCCGGTCAGCTGCTGCAGCCCGACCAGTGAGAGCTGAAGCAGGGCAAGGCATCGCCTCACCTGGGAAATGCAAGGGGAAAGGGAATCCCTTTTCCTAGCCAGGGGAACTGAGACACACAACACCTGGAAAATCGGGTAACTCCCACCCCAATACTGCGCTTTAAGCAATCAGGCACACCAGGAGATTACATCCCACACCTGGCCGGGAGGGTCCCACACCCACGGAGCCTCCCTCATTGCTAGCACAGCAGTCTGTGATCTAACTGCAAGGCAGCAGCGAGGCTGGGGGAGGGGCATCCGCCATTGCTGAGGCTTAAGTAGGTAAACAAAGCCCCTGGGAAGCTTGAACTGGGTGGAGTTCACAGCAGCTCAAGGAAACCTGCCTGTCTCTGTAGACTCCACCTCTGGGGACAGGGCACAGATAAACAACAACAAAAGCAGCAGAAACCTCTACAGATGCAAACGACTCTGTCTGACAGGTTTGAAGAGAGCAGTGGATCTCCCAACAAGGAGGTTGAGATCTGAGAAGGGACAGACTGCCTGCTCAAGTGGGTCCCTGACCCCTGAGTAGCCTAACTGGGAGACATCACCCACTAGGGGCAGTCTGACACCCCATACTTCACAGGGTGGAGTACACCCCTGAGAGGAAGCCTCCAAAGCAAGAATCAGACAGGTACACTCACTGTTCAGAAATATTCTATCTTCTGCAGCCTCTGCTGCTGACACCCAGGCAAACAGGGTCTGGAGTGGTCCTCAAGCAATCTCCAACAGACCTACAGCTGAGGGTCCTGACTGTTAGAAGGAAAACTATCAAACAGGAAGGACACCTACACCAAAACCCCATCAGTACGTCACCATCATCATCAAAGACCAGAGGCAGATAAAACCACAAAGATGGGGAAAAAGCAGGGCAGAAAAGCTGGAAATTCAAAAAATAAGAGCGCATCTCCCCCGGCAAAGGAGCGCAGCTCATCGCCAGCAACAGATCAAAGCTTGACAGATAAGCAAATGCTTAGAGATTTTGTCACCACTAGGCCTGCCTTACAAGAGACCCTGAAGGAAGCACTAAACATGGAAAGGAACAACCAGTACCAGCCATTGCAAAAACATGCCAAAATGTAAAGACCATCGAGGCTAGGAAGAAACTGCATCAACTAATGAGCAAAATAACCAGTTAATATCATAATGGCAGGATCAAGTTCACACATAACAATCTTAACCTTAAATGTAAATGGACTAAATGCTCGAATTAAAAGACACAGACTGGCAAACTGGATAAAGAGTCAAGACCCATCAGTCTGCTGTATTCAGGAGACACATCTCACATGCAGAGACATACATAGGCTCAAAATAAAGGGATGGTGGAAGATTTACCAAGCAAATGGGGAACAAAAACAAGCAGGGGTTGCAATACTAGTCTCTGATAAAACAGACTTTAAACTATCAAAGATCAAAAGAGACAAAGAAGGCCATTACATAATGGTAAAGGGATCAATTCAACAGAAAGAGCTAACTACCCTAAATATATATGCACCCAATACAGGAGCACCCAGATTCATAAAGCAAGTCCTTAGAGACTTACAAAGAGACTTAGACTCCCATACAATAATAATGGGAGACTTCAACACTCCACTGTCAACATTAGACAGATCAACGAGACAGAAAGTTAACAAGGATATCCAGGAATTGAACTCATCTCTGCACCAAGGAGACCTAATAGACATCTATAGAACTCTCCACCCCAAATCAACAGAATCTACATTCTTCTCAGCACCACATCGTACTTACTCCAAAATTGACCACATAATTGGAAGTAAAGCACTCCTCAGCAAATGTACAAGAACAGAAATTATAACAAACTGTCTCTCAGACCACAGTGCAATCAAACTAGATCTCAGGACTAAGAAACTCAATCAAAACCGCTCAACTACATGGAAACTGAACAACCTGCTCCTGAATGACTACTGGGTACATAACGAAATGAAGGCAGAAATAAAGATGTTCTTTGAAACCAATGAGAACAAAGATACAACATACCAGAATCTCTGGGACACATTTAAAGCAGTGTGTAGAGGGAAATTTATAGCACTAAATGCCCACAAGAGAAAGCAGGAAAGATCTAAAATTGACACTCTAACATCGCAATTAAAAGAACTAGAGAAGCAAGAGCAAACACATTCAAAAGCTAGCAGAAGGCAAGAAATAACTAAGATCAGAGCAGAACTGAAGGAGATAGAGACACAAAAAACCCTCCAAAAAATCAATGAATCCAGGAGTTGGTTTTTTGAAAAGATCAACAAAATTGACAGACCACTAGCCAAAATAATAAAGAAGAAAAGAGAGAAGAATCAAATCGACGCAATAAAAAATGATAAAGGGGATATCACCACCGACCCCACAGAAATACAAACTACCATCAGAGAATACTAAAAACACATCTATGCAAATAAACTAGAATATCTAGAAGAAATGGATAATTTCCTGGACACTTACACTCTTCCAAGACTAAACCAGGAAGAAGTTGAATCCCTGAATAGACCAATAGCAGGCTCTGAAATTGAGGCTATAATTAATAGCCTACCAACCAAAAAAAGTCCAGGACCAGATGGATTCACAGCTGAATTCTACCAGAGGTACAAGGAGGAGCTGGTAGTATTCCTTCTGAAACTATTCCAATCAATAGAAAAAGAGGGAATCCTCCCTAACTCATTTTATGAGGCCAACATCATCCTGATACCAAAGCCTGGCAGAGACACAACAAAAAAAGAGAAATTTAGACCAATATCCCTGATGAACATCAATGCAAAACTCCTCAATAAAATACTGGCAAACCGGATTCAGCAGCACATCAAAAAGCTTATCCACCATGATCAAGTGGGCTTCATCCCTGGGAAGCATGGCTGGTTCAACATTCGCAAATCAATAAACATAATCCAGCATATAAACAGAAGCAAAGACAAGAACCACATGATTATCTCAATAGATGCAGAAAAGGCTTTTGACAAAATTCAACAGCCCTTCATGCTAAAAACGCTCAATAAATTCGGTATTGATGGAACGTACCTCAAAATCATAAGAGATATTTATAACAAACCCCCAGCCAATATCATACTGAATGGGCAAAAACTGGAAACATTCCCTTTGAAAACTGGCACAAGACAGGGATGCCCTCTCTCACCACTCCTATTCAACATAGTGTTGGATGTTCTGGCTAGGGCAATCAGGCAAGAGAAAGAAATCAAGGGTATTCAGTTAGGAAAAGATGAAGTCAAATTGTCCCTGTTTGCAGATGACATGATTGTATATTTAGAAAACCCCATTGTCTCAGCTCAAAATCTCCTTAAGCTAATAACCAACTTCAGCAAAGTCTCAGGATACAAAATTAATGTGCAAAAATCACAAGCATTCTTATACACCAGTAACAGACAAACAGAGAGCCAAATCATGAACGAACTTCCATTCACAATTGCTTCAAAGGGAATAAAATCCCTAGGAATCCAACTTACAAGGGATGTAAAGGACCTCTTGAAGGAGAACTACAAACCACTGCTCAGTGAAATAAAAGAGGACACAAACAAATGGAAGAACATACCATGCTCATGGATAGGAAGTATCAATATCGTGAAAATAGCCATACTGCCCAAGGTGATTTATAGATTCAATGCCATCCCAATCAAGCTACCAATGAGTTTCTTCACAGAATTGGAAAAAACTGCTTTAAAGTTCATATGGAACCAAAACAGAGCCCACATCTCCAAGACAATCCTAAGTCAAAAGAACAAAGCTGGAGGCATCACGCTACCTGACTTCAAACTATACTACAAGGCTACAGTAACCAAAACAGCATGGTACTGGTACCAAAACAGAGATATAGACCAATGCAACAGAACAAAGTCCTCAGAAATAATACCACACATCTACAGCCATCTGATCTTTGACAAACCTGAGAGAAACAAGAAATGGGGAAAGGATTCCCTATTTAATAAATGGTGCTGGGAAAATTGGCTAGCCATAAGTAGAAAGCTGAAACTGGATCCTTTCCTTACTCCTTATACGAAAATTAATTCAAGATGGATTAGAGACTTAAATGTTAGACCTAATACCAAAAAAACCCCTAGAGGAAAACCTACGTAGTACCATTCAGGATATAGGCATGGGCAAAGGCTTCATGTCTAAAACACCAAAAGCAATGGCAGCAAAAGCCAAAATTGACAAATGGGATCTAATTAAACTAAAAAGCTTCTGCACTGCAAAAGAAACTACCATCAGAGTGAACAGGCAACCTACAGAATGGGAGAAAATTTTTGCAATCTACTCATCTGACAAAGGGCTAATATCCAGAACCTACAAAGAACTCAAACAAATTTACAAGAAAAAAACAAACAACCCCATCAAAAAGTGGGCAAAGGATATGAACAGACATTTCTCAAAAGAAGACATTCATACAGCCAAGAGACACATGAAAAAATACTCATCATCACTGGCCATCAGAGAAATGCAAATCAAAACCACAATGAGATACCATCTCACACCAGTTAGAATGGCGATCATTAAAAATCAGGAAACAACAGGTGCTGGAGAGGATGTGGAGAAATAGGAACACTTTTTCACTGTTGGTGGAATTGTGAACTAGTTCAACCATTATGGAAAACAGTATGGCGATTCCTGAAGGATCTAGAACTAGATGTACCATATGACCCAGCCATCCTATTACTGGGTATATCCCCAAAGGATTATAAATCATGCTGCTATATAGACACATGCACACGTATGTTTATTGCAGCACTATTCACAATAGCAAAGACTTGGAATCAACCCAAATGTCCATCAGTGACAGATTGGATTAAGAAAATGTGGCACATATACACCATGGAATACTATGCAGCCATAAAAAAGGATGAATTCGTGTCCTTTGTAGGGACATGGATGCAGCTGGAAACCATCATTCTTAGCAAACTATCACAAGAACAGAAAACCAGACACCGCATGTTCTCACTCATAGGTGGGAACTGAAAAATGAGATCACTTGGACTTGGGAAGGTGAACATCACACACCGGGGCCTATCATGGGGAGGGGGTAGGGGGGAGGGATTGCACTGGGAGTTATACCTGATGTAAATGACGAGTTGATGGGTGCTGACGAGTTGATGGGTGCAGCACAGCAACATGGCACAAGTATACGTATGTAACAAAACTGCACTTTATGCACATGTACCCTAGAACTTAAAGTATAGTAATAATAATAAATAAATAAATAAATAAATAATAAAAATAAAAATAAAAATAATACAACCACACTTCAAATTAAGATTGTTTGAATCCAATCCCAGGGTTTCAAACAACACATTAAAATTCTTATATTATTTATTCACATATTGGTTATTTTCTTTATTGTAATACTAAATTATTTAATGTTTCATATTTTAAAATATTATTTCAAATTGTGCCATTAAAATTATCTAATATCTTTCAAAACAAATACTTTCTAAATTTAAAGATGTCACTTTCAAGCAACTAATGTTCACATGAAATTATATTAACTTTGTATTATTTACCCAGGAACTACTTTTTAATAGTTCATGTGTAACATGACATGATTATCACAGTTGTTTGATTATGGCTGAGATAGTGTAATTAATATGTGCTGAAATAAAGTTATGTTTTCTTGATTCTATAGTAAAAATAATCTCCAGATCATATTTTCATTATCTCAATGAAATTTTCAAAAATTGATGGAATTTTGTCTATAAAATTTTGAGAATGTCAAAGAAAATACATAAGAAAAATAAAAAATATACAGAAGCATTTTAATAAAAGACTTTTAATATGATTTTAATTTACATAATAAACATTAAGTTAAATCCAAAGTGTGCTATAATTGAGAATTGACAATGTTTATTCTGCTTTGTCATCCATTTAAGAACATATAGATATACCCACTTTAGGCATTATTATAAAATTATATATCATGTTCTTCAGAGAAAAAGTTTCACATATATAAAGCTGATTTTGTTGTCAGATGTACAAAACACTTGGGTACAATCCAAGTGACTAATAAGCTAAAATTTTTAAAGAATTCTACTTATTTTAACATAGATCAACATTAACATATTTGCAGATTTTTGGGGGGATATTACATTTGTTTAGATAGCAGTAGACTACTCAGAGTTGAGTTCAAAATTAAAGCTTAACAAATGAGACTATTTTTTGGAAACTGAACGTTGGGTCCTAAGTTGGAAAGAAAGCAACTGATGTAAATGATTGTTTCAAGTAAGGTGCATTTGCAGTGATGAATCTATCTCAAGCCCTTCATAATACTTATCAGTTTAAACAATGCTTTATTGATTGAGTGAGTGATTCGTTTTTGTTATAATTCTTACCAGATTCCATGTTATAGTTATAATAATAATAATAATAAAAACCATTTTTACCTTCTGCAAAAACTAGGAGTTTAAATACAAGAAATTAGAAGGTAATTATTCTGGGACAAGCCAATCCTTTGAAGAAAAATAAACAAATATACTAATGTTAAGTATTAAGTTGTAAATCACTGAATTAAGACACTTCCTTGCTAATCTAATGCACTATTGAACCCCCTTGAAAGAGCATCAGAAACGTTTATATACCATATCAATTTTAGTTTTTTGTCATCTTTACTCACTTTGAATATTAAAATGTTTGCAGGATATTTTAAGATAACAAAACATTTGTAAATAGAGTAGAACAGTGAAGAACAATATTAGAAACAAACTTTACATGTATAATCACTATGCTAGTAACATGGTTTTTCATGGATTTTATTAAAGCATTCATGGTTATAACCCTCTTTGTTTAAATTCACTTTAGCATTGTGCAATTATGTTTCAGAATTTTGTACTGCTTAGTCTGTACTGTCTGATAAATGCCCAGATAAAATTTTTTATGTCATAAGTAATGAATATTAATCAATTGATCCAATTCGTGAGCTTTATAGTTTTATTATATTTTTTATAACTTTATACAATTTGATCAGTTAAGTACTATACCTGATGTACCTATGCCAGTATGTATTCTTAGTTGTAGTCAAAACAGAAAACAAAGATATATATGTAAACACACAATCACACAAACTCACACTCACATATTTGCATCTGAGTTTCTTAATATATAATGTAGGCACTAAAATAAATTCCTTGTAAGGGTATACTAAGTATTAGGCCAGGCGCGGGGCTCACACCTGTAATCCCAAGTCTTTTAAAGGCTGAGGCGGGCAGATCACTTGAAGTCAGGAGTTCAAGAGCAGCCGGGAAAACACGGTGAAACCCCATCTCTACCAAAAGACACAAAAATTAGCTGGGAGTGGTGACACACACCTGTAGTCCCAGCTACTTGGAAGGCTGAGGTGGGAGAATTGCTTGAACCCAGGAGGCAGAGGTTGCAGTTACCTGAGATCGCACCAATGCACTCCAGAGTGGGCAACAGAATGAGACCCTGTCTCGAAGAAAAGAAAAAAAAAAAAGTATATTAAATATCAGTAGGAACACATATATTAGGCATATAGAATCATCGATAAATGCATAGGAGATAATACATTTTAAATAAGTGTAACAACATTTATTAAGATTGCTGTTATTGCAGTTATTTATATATGAAAAGAATATGATAAACTTATCCAGGTTTGCATTTCTTGAGTAGTCTTACTTAGTATTTGATAATTTGAATTTCTTTTTATGGAACTATCTTCACCTTGTACATTGTTTTCTACTTCAATAGAAAAAGAGGTGTTCAAATTAAAAATAAGATTTGACATATCTATACTGAAGCAATTGTCACTCACGCAAAATAAATGGCTAATTATAAGGACCAGCTTAGTAGATAAAACTGGGTAAGTAAAAGTAAATAAAAACATGGACTCAGTTCACATAGAGCTGGATTCACAATATGACACCACGGGTTACAACAATATTACTTTGTGCCTATTTGTATTTCATGAATCTAATTATTCTCTTTTGTAACATAAAGATAATAAAACCAGATGCACATAATGATGATAAGAATTTAATGAGAAAGTATATGTGAAGTTCATATCACAAAACTCATAATTTAATTAAGAACAAGTACATATTAGCTGTAATAAATATTATAATCATTTCTATTTTATCCATGGCCACTATTTTAAAAGTTGACCTATTATATTCTGTATATATAGTAATTTTTTTCTCCTATTATACAAAATTTTTACACTCTTTTTCAATTTTAAATATTGTCATATTGCCAAGTTGACAAAACTGACAGGATAACAGTAAAGAAATTCCAAATTTATGATTTATCACACTAAAAAGAAACCACAGTTTTAGATCCTGGATAGAATCTCATCAAAATTATTGAATTTAAAAATTCACAGCTTGGAGACTAGTATACATCATAGAACAGTTCTTAAAAGTTAAATTAAGGATACACAAACATTTTGTAAATGTGTTTCTGGAATTTACAGAAATTAGCAACTTCACTGCAATCTCTATAACTTTTACATGATATTGCTGATGCACTAAGTGAATGGTGATTTCTAACGAGAGCATTCTTTTGAGAGAAAGAAAAAAATGTTTGTTGACTCAACATAAACACAAAGATTGTAGTAATAGCAATATTGATTTCTTTTCTTCAGGTCTCATTTTACCACTTGAATTTACTTTTAATCCCACTTTTATTAATATTTTTAATTTTATTCATGGAGATATTGCAATAATAACATAAGGATATATAACATAACATATAATATTATATCAATCAATAGCTTGAGATATGAAGAGAGTTTCTATAGATGAAAATATGCAGATATATGAAAATGTGTTTGAGTCAATCAACAACAAATTGGAGAGTACCAAATGAATGAGAAAGACCAGGTGAAGCTGGTCTCTCCTAAAACACACACACAAAAAACATATTTGAAATGACAGTAAAACTAAACACGAAGAATAAAAATAGGAGATCTTACAATTCTATAATAAGACTTCTAACAGGTGTGAAGAGAGGAAGTATACTGTGCATCCATCATTCATTCATTCATATCCCCATTTGTTTATCAATTCATTTATCATCCAGCAATATTTATGTACCCCCAGAAACTTCTTTCATATTTAGAGATAAGAGTGATAAATTTGAGAAAAATAAATAAATCTATTCTTTGAAAGTTCACACTGGGTCTACAATGTGGGGAGTGATTTGAAAGTAAATACACAACAAAAAATAAAATAAAATAAATAATATGGTAGGAAGTGATAAGTAAGAGTGACCTTGTGAATATCGAATAGGGAATGTTCCGGAAAAAAACAAAAGTAAATGTGAAAAACCTAAGGCAAGAATGTGTTTGCAGTCTCTGTGGAACAAGTCAAAGGTGATAGAGGGTGAGACATAGGGAAGGTGTTAGAAGAGGCAACCAAATATTAATAGTAGAAATAAAGGAAGATGGACAATATATTTTTAAAGTCATCTGTCTGAAGAAATATCTTAGTGCAGAAGTCAAATGAGTTAATGATAACGAATAACACCGATGAAAATAAATTTGTAAGTAGATACATGTTGGTCCTTAAAAAAAAAAAAAAAAGAATGAAGAAGAAACTCTACATTCCAGTAGACAGAAATGAAGAAATAATGAGGTTGACGTTAAGCTGTTCTGCAACACCAAATGTCAGAAGGCAAGGGCTCATTATCTGCATTATATGAAAAAAAGGTTGTGTCCTCTGTGACAAAATCTGTCAGACTGTCTTTCACATGGGAGATGAGAGAAGGACATTCATTGACTGCAAGGAGTCAGAAAGTGGGCAATTCTCATAATCTCTTTAGGAAAAATAGTAGAGATAACAATGTATTAATAGACAGGAATGAGGAAAATATCTGTAAAATAAGCAGAATACCAAAGGCTTTAGTAACAATTACAGAAACTCTAAATAAAGTAGTGCTAACATGATTATGAAACAAAATGTGGAAAATTGTTAAAGTATGGAGTATTATAAACTTGCAATAAAATCTGGGGAAAATACCCTTTTACTTTGTGAAAATTAATAAATGATAAAATATTAGATAAGAGTAAATGCATATGGAAGAGTTGGGGAAATGATATTAGTGCACAACAATAATAACTAACAATAATAACTTTATGGCAAGGTCTGCTTTAATAACATTTTATTTAGGGACATATTTAAATTTCTTAAGCCTGTAACATCTTTTCTAGTATTACCTACAATCAAAATTATATTTTTAAGCAAAACTTACTTGTAAGGAAGACAAATGATTTTCAAAGGAGTGAAAGAAAAAAAAAAGAAAAAAACCTGTTTCAGAGCAGTTCATTTATTCACCTGAATAGCAATGGTTTTTTATACACAAAAGTGGTCCTGGGCATAGTTAGAGAGAAAAGGTAATTTGAAGACTGAGGGGGAGATGGAAAGATGGCAAGGAATGAAAAACAAAGGTCTAGAATTCCAGTGAGTGGGTGAAGCTCTGGAGGGAGTAAGATGAGAAGGAAGTAATTAGTATAATCAATATCAGGGTGTCCAAAAAGTTCTTCCGGTGATGAGGATGACACATATGCATTTCAACTTTGACGGTGACAGGCAATAGAATGCAACTTTTCATGTCATAATCATACAAAAAAATTACAGTTCTTTACATATAGCAGGCCTCAATTCCTGATGTCTTTGGAATCCGGGTGTAAATATGATAGAGGAATAGTTGATAAGAGCAGGGAAGTGAATTTACAAGCATGACTTCGGACCAGAAATGACTGACACCTTGGTTGGAGCACTGGACTTCGGACCAGAAATGACTGACACCTTGGTTGGAGCACTGGACTTTCTGCATAGAAAATGAAGGCTTAGGTCAAAGATATTTGGATATTAAACTGATAGGGGAAAAAATTATGTTATAGATAACTAATATTATAACTAATATTTAAAATTATTTCCATCAGACAATCGCCTATGAAGACGATCACCACAGCACTATTTATAATAGGAAACTTTTCTAAATATAACTTTTATTCCTAAATAAGGGATTAGTTGGATAAGTTAAGTAATACATATGTTAAAATACACACATAAAATACATATATACGTACATATCATCCATTCACTTTACGTTACAGAACACTGTAATAGTGCTAAGATATTTTCAGGACAAGTTAAGAAAAAAAAATAAAAAGTGCTAGAAGCTATACAGTGTGATACCTACTACCTCTTCTGAATCTATGTGGTTTTGGTGTGTTTATTTTGTTTGTTTTTTAACTTTCACTTTAGGTTCAGGAGGATATGTGCAGGTTTGTTTTATAGATAAATTACATGTCACATGGTTTGATATACAGATTATTTCATCAGCCAGGCGATATGGTTTCGATTTGTGTCCCTACCAAATCTCATATTCTTTTTCTTTTCTTTATTTTATTTATTTATTTATTTATTTATTTATTTATTTATTTATTTATTTGACAATCTCACTCTGTTGCACTGGCTGGAGTGCAGTGGAACAATCTTGGCTCACTGAAGCCTCCACATCCCAGGTTCAAGCAATTCTCCTGCCTCAGTCTGTCGAGTAGCTGGGACCACAGGCACGCACCACCACGCCGAGCTGATTTTTCTATTTATAGTAGAGACAGGGTTTCACCCGTGTTGCCCAGCTGGTCTCGAACTCCTGACCTCAAGTGATCCACCCACCTCGGCTTCCCAAAGGGCTGGGATTACAGGCATGAGCCAACCGCGCTCGGCCTCATGTTCAATTTTAATCCCCAGTATTGGAAGTGGGGCCTGGTGAGAGGCGTTTGCATCACGGGGGTGGATCCTTTATGAATGGTTTAGCATCATCTCTTTGTTGCTGTTGGCTTGATAGAGTTCTTATAAGATCTGGTTGTTTACAAAATACGTAGCACCTCCCCCACTCTCTCTTCTGCCGGCTCCAGCCACGCAATTCATGTCCACTTCCCGATTGCCTTCCACCATGATGGGAAATTTCCTGAAGCCTCTCCAGAAGCAGAAGTCACCATGTTTCCTGTAGAACCTGCAGAGCTATGAGCCAATTAAACCTCTTTTCTTTATAAATTACCCAGTCTTGGGTATTTCTGTACAGTAGCATGGGAATGGACAAATACACCAGGTAATAAGCATAGTACCCTATAGGTAGTTTTTCGACCCTCACCTTCCTCCCACCTTAGTTCCCTTAGAATAATGGCCTCCAGCTTGTTCTTGCCTTATTTCCCTTAGAATAATGGCCTCCAGCTCCATCCATGTTGGTGCAAAGGGCATGATCCCTTTCTTTTCATGACTGCATAGTATTCCCTGGTGTATATATACCACATTTTCTTTATCTAGTCTACCGTTGATGGGCACTTAGATGATTCCAGATCTTTGCTACTGTGAATAGTGCTGCAGCAAACATATGCAGGCATGTCTCCTTATGGTAGAATTACTTATATTCCTCTGGTTATACAGCCAGTAATGGAATTGCTGGGGCTAATGGTCATTCTGTTTTAAGTTACTTGAGAAAACACCAAACTACTTTTCACAATGGCTGAACTACTTTACCTTCCCACAAGGAGTACAGCATAAGCATTCCCTTTTCTCTGCAACCTTGCCAGAATTTGTCATATTTTTGAGTTTTTAATAGTATCCATGATGACTGGTGTGAAATTGTATCTCACTGTGGTTTTGACTTTCATTTAATAATTACAGATATTGAGCATTTTTTCATATGTATCTTGGCTGCATGTATGTCTTCTTTTGAGATGTGTCTGTTCATGTTCTTTGCCATAAACAATGTGGTTGGTTGTTTTTGCTTATTAGTTTGTTTAAATTCCTTACAGTTTCTGGATATTAGACCTTTGCCAGATGCAAACTTTGAAAATATTTTCTCCCATACTATAGGTGATCTGTTTATCTTGTTCATAGTTTCTTTTGTGGTGAAGAAACTCTTTAGTTTAATTAGGTCCTATTTGTCAATTTTGGTTTTTGTTGCAATTACTTTTGGTGTCTTCATCATAAAATCTTTGCTAGGGCTTATGTCCAGAGTGGTATTTCATACTGAATCTAATTATTCAAAAAAAAAAATTTAATAGTAAAACACTTTGTTTCTCAGTATTTAGAAAATAGGCCTTTTGACAGCAAATTATTATAATAATTATCTTCTAAAGTTGTTATAATTTTCGGTCCTACATTAAATCTTTAATCCATCTTGAGTTGTTTTTTGTATATGGAGTATACAAAACTGGAACTGGAACTGGAACTGGAAGGAGTCTAGTTTAAATCTTGGTTTAGGTGTGTTGTTTTCCATTGAGTTTAATATTAGGAATTCAATTATTCACAATGTCTGGTACTCTTTGCCTTGTGGATACATAAGAAAATGTATTTCTCAGCCGCTTTTCAGTTAGGTGGGCTGCATGAGAATTTTTGGCCAATTGGTTACGATTATAAACAACTTTCAGGCAAAACATCTAATTTCCTGTGTGAGACTTTCTAGGGCTTTATTTTTCTCCTGGAATAATCATATAAAATTCTCCTTAACAAGAGGATAGACCCATAGTCTTGTATCCTTGAAATGCATTCAAATGTTGCTTGAAGTTACAAACAATTTTGCTGTGTTAAAAATAAAGCTTTCTTATAATAAGTAATTGCTATGTAGATTTTTGTTGTTTTTGTTTGGTTTGGTTTTAAGCTTAAGCATCTGGAATAACCTTAGCTATCCAGAATAATAAATAGTGGAGAACAACAGTTTGCATGTCCTTCTTAAAATTGAGGAAATTAACTTAAAAATAATTATGATATTTACACCTTTAAGATCAATTTTAAAATTAAAACATACTATGTTCCTCCTAGATTCACTTGTTCTTTATTTACGGTTTCTTTTTTTTCCCCCCAACATGAGCACTTATTATTCAGTGGTTGCTATGTAGGCTTAAAGAGATTATTATAACAATATTTGATATCCAAATTGCTTTAATTTTAATACTGAGGTGATTATCTTTTTCCATTGCATTACTTCATTTATACACAAACTTACCAAAGAGTAACAAAACTGGTTTTATTGTAAAATAGAATAAAAGTGATCCAAAGTAAAATAAAATCTACATACTTTGAAGAAATCAGTATCGTTCCCTTTGGAAACATCCTCAAATTTCTATGAACATTTTCTGTATAAATTTTGTGTGTTTTGGCTTATCCAGATACAAATAGAAGTAAATAAGAAAAGTATTACTTCTTAAAGTTTCAGCATTTTGCATATCTATTTAGATTCAAGAACTAAATTAAAATAAAAAATTAGAAAAACTCTTGGTGATGCAAAGGTACATAGTGAATTACAATAAATCATTTTAAAATTCTTACTAATCTTTCATAAATTCTATTTGTCTATATTCTTTAATACTGTCTCCGGAATGTTAAAATGCATCTCTTTTGTAAATTTGGGAATATGTTTAACAGTACCTACAGCATTTTCATATTGAAACTAATTACTCTAAAAATTTTTTTTAGTAGAAAAACACTTTGTTTCTCAGTATTTAGAAAATAGGCCTTTTGACAGCAAATTATTATAATAATTATTGGAAAATATTAGACAACTTGACATGTATAGATTTTACTTTCAGACTACTAAGTTTTTCTGTCCTTTGGAAAGGTAAATGTGTTTCAGACCGAATATATATATCATATATATCTCTCTAAATTTTGCCATGACTATGAGCCTTGTATTCTAATCACTATTTTAATATAATTTATTACATTAAATATTATAACTATTACATAAGGCATATGACATGAATTTATAAAAACTAATGATTAAATGAAAACTTTTATTCTTCATTATGTTCCATGATATCCCAGTTCAACACTAATTACAGCTCTTAAAATCCTAAATTATTTGCAATTTTCTTCAACCTCATTATTTTTAGTTACATTATAGTTTCCATCAAGGACAATTCTTAAGACATTCTTCAGTAATTGAGACTTTTTTCCTAGCCCCGGGGAAAGAGTGGTTTATTTCTTGTTCTAATTTCCCCTAAATCATCTTTCAATGTCACTCTGACACAATGCCTTAATCTCTCATTCTCTTTACCTTACATATTCAAAATTTTCCTATTCTAGTGTAATATTCTCACAAACATATAAATATGACATAGTATAGCCTTTCTAGCTAGCACACCAAAAATGTGTTTGACTACACCCCACTATTCCCTCAGCTCACTTTACTCTTAAACTGACTCAGGCTTGGACTAGTTCCTGTCATTTGACTCACAGTGTTATTATTATGCTTCCATTTAACCAAATAATTTCCTTGATACCATCTTATTTTTGTTTTATATCTCTCTAGCTGCTATTTTCTCTTTCAGTGTTTTAGATCCTTCTCCTCTAATTCCTTTGAAATAATTTTGTAGGTGAGACATTTCACTTCAGTTTTCTAAGCATTTTCTAGATCATTCTCAAGCTTTTAATTTTTATTATTATGCTAATTATTCATTGATTGAAATCCAGTCTAGAAATCTTTTCTGAGCCAACACTCATATAATACTGCCTATTTGAAATCTGAACTTAATCAAATTTAGGTATTGTAAATGCAACATTTTCAAAATTATACTTGTGTCCTTCCCATTAACCTTCCTCCTCACTTCAACTCTTTCATTTAGCCCACCTACTGCTCCAGCTAGAACTCTTCAAGTCATTTTAATATCATCTTGTCATACATTCCATATCCTAGTTAATAAGTAAATTGTGATAATTGTACTTGCAAACATATCTTGAGCCCAGATACATCTTTTCTATATCACCATTATCATCACCTCAGTCCAAGTCACCATCTCCTACTAGAGAAGAGGTTAATGCAACAACTTCCTAACTTGTCTTCTTGCTTCAACCTGTGTTTTCTGTTTTCTCCACATGGCAACCAAAAGTATCTCTCTAAATTTTCAAATGCCAAATATGCACTTACTGATTACAGTCCTGAGTTATTTCGTCTTTATCTTTGCCCTGCTTAAATATTACAATTTTTTTAAAAAGTTATCCTACTCCCCTCATACAAAAATGTCGTTTCCTTTATAATACCTCACCTACACTGTCCTTGTTTATTACTATATGTGTATGTATTTGTTGTTTTACTCAGTTTCCCTTTCATAAAGCAGAACTCATATGTATTTCATTCACTTGAAAACCTAGTTCAATGTGTGTTGTTTGTGTCCAAATTATATAATTTGAATGAATGATAAAACATTATCTTTTCTTCTGCAGGTCACATCATGTTCTTGTAGCATTCATTCATAATATACACTTTATTTGACTGAACTTCATAATTTATTTTCAAATAATTAGTCGATTGATGTCAGTACTTAACTCTTAGCTATGTGCATTCTCTATCACCTTAATTCTTTGTTTTTATTCAATATCCTTTAACTTCACGTCCTACTTTATATCTTTCTGATATTGCTCTCTTTTCTTTGTGTTTGTACCCTATGATGTACTAACTCAACATTGCTATATTTTCAAAATCATCTGAACACTGATTTTGAGCATTTATATACTTTGAATGAGTGATAAAACATGATCTCTTCTTCTGCAGGTTGCATCATGTTCCTGTAGCATTCATTCATCATGCATATTTTCTTTGACTAAACTCCATAATTTATTTTCAAATAGTTAGTTGATTGATGTCAGTACTTGACTCTTATCGATGTGCATTCTTTATCATCTTAATTTTTTATTTTTATTCAATATGCTGTAACTTCATAACCTATTTTATATCTTTCTGACATTGCTGTCTGTACTCTATTACATACTAATTCAACATCGCTATATTTTCAAAATCATCTGAACTCTGATTTTGAGCATTCATTAATTTTTGCAATGTAATGAGCCTACTCCAATACCCACAATTATCTAAAGATGCTAAATTAAGTCCTAGAAGTATACAGGTTATAATTTCAGTGAGTTCATGACATTGTAGCCTCAGTTATGCTCCCAATAGTGAGACTAATTTATGTTAGACTAACAAGACTAACTTATGTTAACTCCTGAAAATTTATTTAATTTCAAATATTTCATTATGATGTCCAGTTTAATAAGCTATCTAGATAGTAAATTGTGACAAGACCTCCCATAAACCTTTAATTTGAGTTGTTATATAATCACAGTGAACAGTTAAAGTGGTCAACATTAAACACTAGGCTGCAATAATTAGATCCCAAGAATAATTTGCAATAGCTACTTTCAGTTGTTTATCCCAGTATCTTAATATCTGAAAAAATAAAGCAAAGCACACAAGAATGGTTATCACATTTTTGCAAAGTTTAAAAGCAAGAAAAATAAACAGCATTTGGGCGATAAAACTATATGTAGATTTTGTATGTTTGTGTGTTGTGTGTGTGCCTGTAAGGAAATAACTAAGACACAATTTTCATTTATTGCCAATTAAGATGAAGCACAAGGATGAAAACACGGCCATTCATGGAAAAATGATGATTAGATACTATAAAACAAGCAATAGGGGTAGCCCACTTCTTTAATCTAGATAACTAAATAAGAGGGGGAGAAGAATGACAACTGTGATGGAGCATCATGCTACCTTTTTTTGTTAGAAACCAGGAAGATAGGATTTTTTTTCAGATGGAAAAATGTGGATTTATAAAAATTAGTCGGACTTATGTGTTGAAAATATATTCTCCCACAAGGACTCTTTCATTTGCTTGTATGTGCCTTTTAATACTGATTTCTTGATTTTAAAATATGCATATTTACCAACACACTCTTTATTACCTTTTAAATATATAAAGATTTAGGCAGGGCACTGTGGCTCACGGTTGTAATCCCAGCACTTTGGGAGGCTGAGGTGGGCGGATCCCTTGAATTTAAAAGTTTAAGACAAGTGGGGCAACCTGACAAAACCGTGACTGTACAAAACAATACAAACAAACAAACAAAAATTATCCAGGCATGGTGGCACACGCCCGTAGTTGCAGCTACTCAGAGCCTGAGGCGGGAGGATCCCTTGAGCCCGGGAGGCTGAGATTGCAGTGAGTCGAGGTCACACCACTGCAATCTAACCTGGGCAACAAACTGAGACCCTGTCTCAAAAAACAAACAAAAAATATAATAAATATATATATATTTATGGATTTGATATATATATTATGGATTTGATATATGCATGTATGAAATTGATTTTCTAAAAGATATAAACATTTGTTTCTGTCATTTAAGGTTTTAATCCATATTGATTTTAAGCACACACTAGGCAAATATCCTTCTCATGAGGTAGGGAAACAAAATTATCTTTTAAATTTTTTTGAAGTTAGTGTATCTTATTATTTCATTGAACTGACGTGCCAGTTTTTTAAAATATCAAAGTTACATATATACATGGTCATTTTTGAACTCTTGCTCTGTTCTGTTATTCAATTTTTCTATTCCTGTTGCAATAACATATTATCTAATTTCTTGTTGCTTTACATCTTCATATTGGGCAAAGCAAATATTCTTCATTCCTCATTAGCACAATAAAGTTCTGCCAAAAAAATCAGAGCACAGCATTAGAAAATATATGGAGTTGGAATTGCACTGAATTGACCAATCAGTATATTGAGAAATGTCATATTTCTCAAATGTCATATTTGTATGCCTTTAATATCTCTACATTTAGTCTTATAATTTCCCGTGTATAAGTATTCAATATCTTTTATAAAAAATTGTTACTAGGTACTATATGGCATTTTTTCTATTGTAATATTAATTTTAAATTATGTTTACCAATTGTTTTCTGTGTCCTTAGAAAAAATCTTTGCTATTTTCCTAGATTTTTGTGTAGTAATCCATTTCCAGCACTTTAACATTTTATCATTTATAATAATTTTTATAGATGATTGGCTTTTCTCTGTATTCACTTATTTACTCCTAATAATGGCCATTTTAGTACCCCCTATCATTTCTTGTAATTTAATTATTATATATGTCTGATTGACATAGTGAGGACTTTTAGCACAAAAATAATTAGACGTGGTGATGACAGGCATCTCTGTTTTGTTATTGCTCAGAAGAGAGTATTTGTCATCATTCCCCACTTAGAATAATATTTGCTGTTGGTTAAATTCATTACCTTTATCAGGATGACAAATTACCCTTTTATTCTTCATTTATTAAGAGTTATATTCATGAACAAGTGCTGATCTTTATAAAATATTTTTTCTGCATACTTTTTTCCTTATTTTCTTCTAATGCAGTGAATAATTTATAAAATTTTCAATAATAGTAAATTTTCCTTGTTTACCTAAACCTCAAAATGTTCATGAAAATTTTTGTCTTTAGTACACTTTTGGGTTAGTTTTGCTATTATTTGACTTAGAATTCTTCTTCTGTATAAATTAGAGAAATGGGTCTGCGATTTTCATTCTCTGTTTTTGTTGGGTTTTGTAGCGCAGATAATGCTAGGATGATACAGGCTATTTTGAAACAATCCTTCATTTTATATTCCCCACATGATGTTCAATGGGATTATAATGCTGTGCTTTAACTCTAGAATGTTTGGCAGAATTTACTAGCAAAGCAATCTAAGATTAGTATTTCTTCATGAAGGGTATCAACAACGGCTTAAATTAATTTAATAATTACTTCGAACTTTGCTGAACTTTGTTTTAAAAAAATTCTTTTAAAACATTTGGTCCTTGAAATCTACTCTTTCCTGGAATTGTTTTTATTACAGCATATTTTAGAATCTGTTTCCAGAAAGATGTACATAGCATTTCCCTATTCTCTTCTTTGGTGTCTTCCTTATTTTCTGTTGTTTTTTCCTATTCATTTATCAGAATTGTGTGTCCCTCTCCCTACTTTATCCCTACAGATAATGTCTATTATGTTAAATACTTCAAATAATCAATCTTTATCATTTGTTTTTTCTGTATTATTTAACATTTTGTTAAGTATTTCAGTTATTTCTGTATTTTTTTCTAATATTTTACATTTTATGAATTGTTATGTTGTTCCGTCTCTAAATTTTCAACTGTATGGTTAGATCATTTTCATGATTTGATTATTACATATTGGATGCATGTATCAAAATATTTCATGTACCCCCCAAAATATGTATAAATATTACATATCAATATAAAATAGAAATTAAAATTTTAAAAATAATAACATAAAATAAGTGTTTGCAGTGACAAACTTCCCTCAAAATCCTGTTTGTGCTGAATTCCAGAAGTTTTATATTCCTTGTTTTAATCTTTATTTGTTTTTAAATATTTCTAAAAGTTCTATTATAATTTATTGTTGATTCATAGATATATAAAATCATATTACTTAATTTCTAAGTAAAGTCATATTATTTAAATGCTTTTAACTCCATTGAAATTGCATTTTGGTCAGAGCATGTATGATATATTCATTATAATGTTTATTTTTAAAAAATTTACTGAAAATTGAGCTAAGGTCTAATATTGTGATCAAGTTTTATAGTGTCCAAAGTGTGCTAGAGAAATATGTGTATTCTCTAACAGTTGCATGAAAAATTCTGTAGCAAATTCTCCATGCTTCATTTTATTAACTGTGTTGTTCAATATTTTACATCTCAGCAGTTTTTGTCCGCTTGATTTTTGATAATCAATGAAGGAATTTAAAATCTCTCCTTATAATGTTTCAGTTTCTCCCTACTATCTATTGGTTATCTATATATTTGGAGTATTTTTCTTATATTCTTATATTCAGAATTATATTTTTTGTGGAATTTTTCTATTTTGTGAATACTTTCTCCTCCATGATTTTTTGATAATACACTCCATTAAGAATTTTACCTTCAAAAGTTAGGAAGTTGTTCTGAGACATATTTGGTAGTCAGAATTGAAATACACCAACCTTTTAGTAAGTAACTACTAACATTAAAAATTAATTGTACATTGGTTTCTGTTGCTAGACAGATGGAGTAGATGTGTCTTTCCTTATTATTCTATGATTTTTAACTAAAAACTGATTATTATATATAAAATAAGCATTTAAAAAATCTCTTAAAGCTGGAAAGAAGGCACCCTGGCAAAGGACATCATGATACAAGTAATGACATGGTGATAAATTTACTGAGTTTTTTTTTTCTTCATATATTCCTGATTTGGAGATAGAGAAGCTGGCAAACTGGGAACATCAATGAGCACAGAAAAACAAAATAGCCCAACAAACCCCACTCTCTCTAGCCCAAGGAACTGTAAAGGAAGAGTTTAGTAAAATAGGAAAGTTTTAAACAATAACCACTCTCATTCAGTCAAATGCCACAAAAAACAAACAAACAAACAAACAAACAAAAAAACAAAATCCCTACTAATGACAGATAAGGTTGAATAGAAAACCGGGTCTTACACCATTCCAAGGCTATAACAAGATTCTCAAACAGCACTGTTGGGTTAATGTCAGAGAAAGCCAGGTGGGAAGCCAAAACTTTCATTTCTGTCTCCAGTAATGAACCCCATCCACAGTTAGAAGAGGAGACCATATGGGAAAATTGGACTTCCATCCACATATGGCCATAATGGGGCACCTTTCTCCACCCATACTGGAATGGTATAAGAGAAGGGGTAATAGAGAGTCAAGACTTGCATTATCACTCCATAATAATAAAGTCAACCACAGCGGAGTGTCAGTAGAGATGATACAGCAACCCAACACTCCCATGTCCACCTAACAGTAACGAGGAACCAATCTCACCTTGGGTACCAATGGAGGCTGAGTGAGAGAACTTAAGTGTATCTGTTTATTATTATCGCTGTAACAAATTACTACAAACATAATGGGCTAAACAATATAAATTTATTAGCTACAGTTCTGGGTATCAGAATTCTGAAGTGAGAATTGCTGGGCTAAAATTGAGAGGTGATTAGGATTGAACTATTTCTGGAGTCTCTGGAGAAGAATCTGTTCCCTAGTCTTTTCCAGTTTCTGGAGCACACATACATTTCTTGGTTTATGGGACCTTCATTTATCTAAAGTCAGCAATTATAAGGATCCCTGTAGTTATGTTGGGCCAACCTAGGAAAATCTTGACATCTCAAGTTCTATTAGCAATCTTCAATTTATCTGCAACCTTAATGCATCCCTTGCCATATAACATGTAATTTATGTTGCCCGTGTATTAGCATATTAACATTCTAGGAGAGGGAGCATTATTCTGCCTACTACACAATAAATAATGAGGAAAAAAAATATCATTTCCCTGTTGGAATGGTGTCAAAGAACACTAATAAAAAGGTTTAAATAAAATCCAGTGTTTCATAAGATAATCTGAAAATGAGCTTTTAACTGAAAATTACTTGATAGAAAAGAGCTGTAAAGATATCTAGAAGAAGGAAAGAAAACAATCTATGTGTACTAACATCATGAAAATTGAAAAAAAAATTAAATATTTTAAATCAGTATGAAAATGCCTTGATGAACAACTAAAAACACCCTTGAAATGAACGTCTAAGAAAGTGTTCTGAAAGAAATAGGAAGTCTCATCAAATAAATAGATGGAATAAGGAAGAACCTATCAAAAATATTTGAAATAAAATGCTTAAAATAAAGCAAACTAAAAGACCAGTGGATAAGCTTGTGAGCATATAGAAGGGCAATGGAAATAGTCAGTAAACTAGAATATACAACAACAGAAATTGCCCACTCTGAGCAAGAGAGAGAGAGAAAATTACTTAAAAGAGACAAATATGAATCTCAGGCACCTGTAGAACCACAACAGAAAATCTGACATTCATGTCCCTGGAGTCTCAGGAAAGAAATGAGAAATCACGTGTGGCTGGAAAAGTCCTGAAAGAATAATGGCTAAAAACTTCACAAATTGGCAAGAAATGTTGGCCTACAGATTTAAGAAGCTCAGCAAGTCTCAAAACAGAATAAACTCAAATAAATGTATGACAAGAAACTTCATAGCTACATTTAAGAAAGCAAAAGACAAAATACACTTAAAAGCAAACGGAAGGAAATATGTATATTATCTACACAGGAAAAACTGAATGACTTCAGAAACCATAGAAATTAGAAGAAAATGATGCAATATTCAGGTGCTGAAAGAAAAGAACTGTCAGCACTGAATTCTATATCCAATGAAAATATTTTTGGAAAGATGTGTGGCATTGGTAAACAGTCAAATCGAAGGCACCACCGTATGCATAACAGATAAAGGTAAATATGGTGGCTGCAGCTGAGTTGTATACAATATAAATTCAGGAAATCAGTTGATAAAATTTAATGATATCATTACATTTCTTTTTCTTCTTTTTTCTTTTGGTTTCTCTTCTCGCTTCATTTCATTCATTTGATCCTCAATCGCTGATACTCTTTCTTCCAGTTGATCGAGTCGGTTACTGAAGCTTGTGCATTTGTCACGTATTTCTTGTGTCATGGTTTTCATCTCTTTCATTTCGTTTAGGACCTTCTCTGCATTAATTACTCTAGCCATCAATTCTTCCACTTTTTTTTTCAAGATTTTTAGTTTCTTTGCGCTGGGTACGTAATTCCTCCTTTAGCTCTGAGAAATCTGATGGACTGAAGCCTTCTTCTCTCATCTCGTCAAAGTCATTCTCCGTCCAGCTTTGATCCGTTGCTGGCGATGAGCTGCGCTCCTTTGCCGGGGGAGATGCGCTCTTATTTTTTGAATTTCCAGCTTTTCTGCCCTGCTTTTTCCCCATCTTTGTGGTTTTATCTGCCTCTGGTATTTGATGATGGTGATGGACTGATGGGGTTTTGGTGTAGGTGTCCTTCCTGTTTGATAGTTTTCCTTCTAACAGTCAGGACCCTCAGCTGTAGGTCTGTTGGAGATTGCTTGAGGTCCACTCCAGACCCTGTTTGCCTGGGTATCAGCAGCAGAGGCTGCAGAAGATAGAATATTTCTGAACAGCGAGTGTACCTGTCTGATTCTTGCTTTGGAAGCTTCCTCTCAGGGGTGTACTCCTCCCTGTGAGGTGTGGGGTGTCAGACTGCCCCTAGTGGGGGATGTCTCCCAGTTAGGCTACTCAGGGGTCAGGGACCCACTTGAGCAGGCAGTCTGTCCCTTCTCAGATCTCAACCTCCGTGTTGGGAGATCCACTGCTCTCTTCAAAGCTGTCAGACATAGTTGTTTGCGTCTGCAGAGGTGTCTGCTGCGTTTGTTTAGTTTACTGTGCCCTGTCCCCAGAGGTGGAGTCTACAGAGACAGGCAGGTTTCCTTGAGCTGCTGTGAGCTCCACCCAGTTGGAGCTTCCCAGCAGCTTTGTTTACCTACTTAAGCCTCAGCAATGGCGGGCGCCCCTCCCCGAGCCTCGCTGCTGCCTTGCCGGTAGATCACAGACTGCTGCGCTAGCAATGAGGGAGGCTCCGTGGGTGTGGGACCCTCCCGGCCAGGTGTGGGATATGATCTCCTGGTGTGCCTGTTTGCTTAAAGCGCAGTATTGGGGTGGGAGTTACCCGATTTTCCAGGTGTTGTGTGCCTCAGTTCCCCTGGCTAGGAAAAGGGACTCCCTTCCCCCTTGCGCTTCCCAGGTGAGGCAATGCCTCGCCCTGCTTCAGCTCTTGCTGGTCGGGCTGCAGCAGCTGACCAGCACCGATTGTCCGGCACTCCCCAGTGAGATGAACCCAGTACCTCAGTTGAAAATGCAGAAATCACCGGTCTTCTGTGTCGCTCGCGCTGAGAGTTGGAGACTGGAGCTGCTCCTATTCGGCCATCTTGCTCCGCCCCCTCTATTCCAATGATATCATTACAAATGGAAGAAAGAGTTGTTGAAGATATATCCCAGATTTCTGAAAGGAGCGCCTGGGTTGATGGGAAAGCTTGTATTAAAACAAGGAAGACCTGGGAAGTAACAAGTATTTGGAAAAATACCAAGAGTTTTAAGTTTTGTTCAACTTCTCCAATCTTACAAAAACCTGTTTCTTAACTTTAATGGAACTACGAAACTTATTTTTTCTTAAAATAAGTTTGTTTCTTTCCTAATTATTGAATTAGTAACAGATAAAGGAAATTATTGAATTAATAACAAATGAAAGAAATAGTTACATTTGTTATCAGCTATTAAGTCATATTCATTGCGTTTTTTAACCAATAAAATTGACACTCTTTTGTTGTAAAATTCAATAATATTGACAATTGCATAAGGTCATTTTATAATACCAAAACCAAGAAATAGAATATTAATCCAGAAAACACCCCTATGTTCCTTTGCTTTCAATGTCCCTTATGACTACCCCGGCCATAGCAACCACAGATTTGTATTCTTTTCTTATCCTTTTCCCTTTCTCGAAATGTAACAAATGTATTGATTTTGTATCTAGCTTTTCAAACTACTACTGTGCTTGGAGATTCATATATATTGCATAATTCAGTAGTTTGTATTTATTGTTGAATAGATTTTATGGATACACAACCATTGGCTTATCCATGTATTGGTTGAGTAATAGATTGCTTCCAATTTGGGATCATTAAAAATAAAGCTGCTATAAAAATTTACTTACAGGTTTTTGTGTGACTATAGATGTTCATTTTTCTTTAGTAAATACCTAAGAGTAAGATTCATGGGTTCAGGGACTATATGTTCTGCATTTCTATAGTTATTTAGATTTAATTATGTATTTAATATTTGAAATATATTCAGTCAGTTGTTTGTTACCACGGGTCTGCTTTTTTAAGACTGCATTTTGATTTATCATTTGCCTGGTTCAAAAAAGAAATATTTATTAATATGTGCAGATGAGTAATGCCTTCTAAATTCTTGAGCTTCTAACCATATTTTATTGATGTTATAATATGTGGATGACATTTGATTTGGAATATAATTTTTCCTCTGGTGAAATCTCTGAGGATCTCACTCAATATTTGCCAGTTCTGAAGGGAAATCTACAAACTACATACTCGTCTCTTCCTATTTGTAGATAAAATGGTAGAAGTCCTTGATACACATCTGTGGTTTTGTTATGGATAGTATTTTAAATAATTATGTTTATTATATTTTCTATGTAGTATGTGATAAATTATTTTCATTCCTCACTCAGGATTTTTTACTTTTGTTTTCTGAATTGTAATATTAAATTGTGTTTCATCTCCATTAAAAAAACCTCTTTATTGCAAGAATTTCAAATAATTGAATCTCAGCTCCTTATGCACTTTTACATTCTCACTCTTCATGGTCTTTATACATTAATAGCCTCCGTTTGGATTAATTTTGTTTGTTTTGTACATTTGGTTTTAAGTTGCTCTGTATTGCTATTTGCATATTTACAGTATGTTCCTAATCTGCTTGTGCTCTTTATTGCTGGAGTTAGAACTGTGGTTGTATCACATTAGAAAATTAAGATAATCACATTAGGTTTATGTTTTTTTCATATAGAAGTTTGGGTACAGTATGTGTTTGATTAGAAAAATTTTAAAACAAGTTTTAATTTCTAAGTTTGAAGGCTGCTATAGTATCTCCTACTTCCTTATGTTTCTTATAAAATAGAAATTGCACAGTACACCTGTGGAAATTATAATAATACATTGAACTCAGACAGGAATTGTTGCATTTTAATTTTCCATCTTGATTGGCTTGGTGCCATACTTGCAATAGAAAGTGAGTACTCATCTCATTGTTTAAGTGTGTGGTTCCTCTCCCTTTCTGCCACACTGTCTCTTGCTTCTGCTTTTGCCATGTGCTCCTGCTCCATCGCCTTGAATAAAAGTTTCTTGAAGCCTACCGAGAAGTCGAACAGATGTCAGTACCATGCTTGTACAACCTGCAGAACCAAGAGCCAATTAAATATCTTTTCTTTATAAAGTACTCAGTCACAGGTATTTTCTTATAGCAATACTGCAATGACTTAATAACAGGATATTGTCCATGAAAATTTCCCCAACCTCACCAGAGGTGTTGACAGGCAAAGTAGAAAATTCAAAGAAACCCTAAGAGATACTATACAATAGCATCATCCCCAAGACATATACAGATCAGATTCTCCAAAGTCAATTTTAAAGAAAAAAATATTAAAGGCAGCTAGAGAGAAGGAGCAGGTTCCATTTGTACATGGAACCCCATCAGTCTATAGACCTTTCATCAGAAACCTTACAAGTCAGAAGAGATTGGGGACCTATCTTTAACATCCTTAAAGAAAAGAATTTCAAACAACAACAAAAAAATCATTTTCAGCCAAACTAAGCTTTATAAGCAAAGGAGAAACAAAGCCTTTCAAACAAGCAAATGCTAAGGGAATTTGTTACCACCAGCTTTGCCTAATAACAGATCCCTAAGGGGGTACTAAATATGAAAATGAAAGACTGATACCTTCCATCACAAAAACACACTAAAGTACAGAGCCCACTGACACTATAAAGCAACTGTACAATTAAGTCTACATAACAACCACCTAACAACACTATGACAGGATCAAACCCTCACAAACCAATATTTACCTTAAATGTTAACTGGCTAAACAGCCACACTTAAATGGCACAGAGTGTCAAGTTGGATAAAGAAGCAATGCCCAACTGTATGCTGTCCACAAGTGATCCAGCTCACATGCAATGACACCCATAATCTCAAAGAAAAAGGATGGAGAAAGGTTTATGAACCAAATGGAAAACAAAAAAGACCAAGAGCTGCTATTCTTATTTCAGACCCAAAGGACTTTACACCAACAATAATAAAAAGGACAAAAAAAAAAAAAAGACCATTACATAATGATAAAGGATTCAATTCAACAAAACAACTTCACTATCCTAAATATATATGCACTCAAAATTGGGGCACCCAGATTCATAAAACACGTTCTTAGAGAGCAACGAAGAGATTTAGATAATCACACAATAATAATGAGAGATTTCAACACCCCAGTGTTAGAGAGATCATTGAGGCAGAAAACTAAAAAAAAAAAAAAGATATTATGAATTTACACTCAACACTTGACCAAATGGACTTAACAGATATCTACAGAATATTCCACCCAACAACAGAATATACATTCTTATCTGCACATGGCACATACTCTAAGTTTAACCACACATTTGGCCATAGAGCAATTCTCAACAAATTCAAAATACAGAAATCTTACTAACCACACTGTTGGATCACCACACAATAAAATGAGAAATCAATACCAAAAACATCACTCAAAACCATATGATTACATGGAAAGTAAACAATCTGTTCCTGACTGGCTTACCCTTAATTTCATTCTTTACCCAAATGAAGGGGAATAAAATAGCAGAGAGAGAGATGCTCATTCATTAAAGAATAAAATTAAGTCAGGAATCACAAAAGTTTTTGAGACAAATGAAAACAAAGGTACAACATACTAGAATCTCTGCAACACAGTTAATGCAGTGTTAAGAGAAAAGTTCATGGCACTAAATGCCTACATAAAGAAGTAAGAAGATCTCAAATTAACAAGCTAACATTGCACCTAGAGAAACTAGACAAACAAGAACAAATTAACACCAAAACTTGCAAAAGAAATAACGAAAATCAAAATCAGGGCTTAAAGAATGACACTGAGAAGTGAAACTCCATACAAAAGATCAATGGACCAAAAACTTGCTTCTTCAAAAGAATAAACAAGACTGATACACGACTAGCTAGATTAATTAAAAAGTTAAAGGTCAAAATAACCACAATCAGAAATGACAAAGGGAACATTACCACCAAACCCACAGAAATACAAAACATCATCAGAGACTATTGTGAAAATCTCTATGCACACAAAACTAGAAAACTTAGAAGTAATTCATAGATTCCTGGAAAAATACAAACTCTTAGGACTGAACAATGAAAAAATTTAAATCCTGAACAGAACAATTATAGAATTGGATCAATAATTTAAAAATCTACCAACCAGAAAAATACCTGAACTAGATACCTTTACAGCTGAATTATAGCAGATGTACAAAGAAGAGCTGGTACCAATCCTATGAAGGTATTACAAAAAATTGAGGAAGAAGGACTACTCCCTAATCCACTTTGTGACACTGGCATCATTCTGATATCAAACTGGCAGAGGCACAGAGAAAAAAAATCAGGCCAATATTTCTGATGAACATAGATGCACAAATCCTAAACCAAATACTATCAGACAGCATCTAGCAGTACATCCAAAAGGTAATTCACCATGATCAAGTTTGCTTTATTCCTGTTATGAAAAGTTGGTTCTGCATATACAAATCAATAAGTTCTGATTGAGCATATAAACGATGCTAACAACAAAACTACATGATCACTTCAATAGATGCAAAAAGGATTTTTGATGATATTGAATATCTCTTCATGTTAAAAACCCTCAACAATGTAGGAATCAAAGGAACATACCTCAAAATAATAACAGTCATTTATGACAATCCACAGCCAGTAGTAAATTGAATGGGCAAAAGCTGGAAGCATTCCCCTTGAGAATCGGAACAATAAAAGGATGCCCACTCACACCACTCATATTCAACATAGCACTGGAAGTCCTAGACAAAGCAATCAGGCAAGAGAAAGAAATAAAAGTAATTCAAATGAGAAAATAAGTCAAACTATCTCCTTTGTCAGACAATATATATCTAGACCTAGAAAACCTTGTAAGTTTACTTAAAATCTATACTTAGAAAGCGTCTGCCCAAAGGCTCTTAGAACTGATAAACAACTTCAGCAAGTGTTCAGGATACAAAATCGATGTACAAAAATCAGTAGCATTTCTGCATAGCAATAATTTTCAACCTGAGAGTCAAATCAAGAAACCAATCCCATTCACAAGAACCACAAAAAGAATAAAATATCTAGGAATACAGCTAACTGGGATGATGAAATAACTCTACAATGAAAATTACAAAACACTACCCAAATAAATCAGAAATGAAACAAATGGAAAAACATTCCATGTTCATGAATCGGAGGAATCAATATTGTTAAAATGACCATACTGCCCAAAGCATTTTACAGATTCAATGCCATTTCTGTAAAACTACTAATGTCATTTTTACAGAATTAGAAAAAAAACTATTCTAAAATTCATATAGAACAAGAAAATAAATAAATAAAATCCTAAATGATCAACATAATCCCAAAAGGCAAAAAGCAAAAAGAACAGAGCCAGATTCATCATACTACTCAACTTCAAACTGTACTACAAGGCTACAGGAAAAAAGCATGGTACTGATACAAAAATAGACACAGAGACAAATGGAAATGAAAGAATGCCACACACACACACACACACACACACACACACCTACAATCATGTGATCACTGACAAAATTGACAATAACAAGCAACTGGAAACAAATTCTCTATTCAATAAATGATGTTGGAATAACTAGCTAGCCATAGGCAAAAGATTGAATCTGGACCCCTTCCTTTCACCATAGACAAATATCAACCCAAAATGGATTAAAGACTTAAATGTAAAATCAAAAACTGTGAAAACCCTAGAAGTAAACCTAGGGAATATTACTCTGGGCATAGGCCTTGGCAAAGATTTCATGATAAAATCTCCAAAAGTATTTGCAACAACAAATAATAGATAAATGGGAGGTAAGTAAACTCAAGAGCTTCTGCACAGCAAAATAAACTATTAACAGAATAAACAGAAAACCTACATAATAGAAGAAAATATTTGCAAACTATAAATCTAACAAAAGTCTAATATCCAGAATTTATATCTTAAGTCAGTGAACAAAAAACAAACACCCCCATTAAAAATGGTCCAAGGGCATGAACACACACTGCTGAAAAGAAGACATATATGGGGCCAACAAACATATGAAAAAACACTCAACATCACTTATCATTAGAGAAATGCAAATCAAGACCACAATGAGATACTATCTCACAGCAGTCAGAGTGGCTACTATTAAAAATACAAAAAACCACAGTGACTGGCAAGGCTGAAGAGAAAAGGAAGTGCTTATACATTGTTGGTGCAAATGCAAATTAGTTCAGCCACTGTGGAAAGCAGTTTGAACATTTCTCAAAGATGTTAAAACAGAATGAGACCCATTAGGCCCAGCAATTAAATTACTGGGCATATACCCAAAAGAATGCAAATGGCTCTTCCAAAAAGATACATAGACCCATGTGTTCATCACAGCACTATTCATAAGAGCAAAGACATAGAATCAACCAAGATGCCCATCAGTGGTGGATTGGATAAAGAAAATGTGGTACACACACATCATGGAATACTACACAGTGATAAAAAATAAATAAAATCATGTCCTTTGCAGCAATGTAGATACAGCTGAAGGCCATTATCTTAAGCATATTAATGTAGGAACAGAAAACCAAACAATGCATGTTCTTATTTATAAGTGAGAGCTAAACATTAAGTACACATTGAGTCTCACAAAGATCAGAACAGTAGACACCAAGGCCTACTTAAGGGGGCATGTTGTGAGGAGAATGAGGTTTGAAAAATTACCTATTAGGTACTATACTATGCTCACTACCTGTGTGATGAAATCTTTTGCACAACAAACTCCAGAGACTTGCAATAAATTAATGTAACAAACCTGCACATGTACCCCTTGAACCTAAAAGAAAGTTGAAAAAAAATCAGATAAATGCATGGAAAATCAAAAGATGATACAGGTTAAATGTCCTCATGTACTGAAATTTCATAAAGTATGCGATGAGGAACTTTCTATAGGGTTAAATCAACTCTGAATCTCTCACTGTCTTCTTTCACTTATATATATATATAGTTTTGGAAAAGGATCTATAGAATGTATCTTTCAAGAGCTTTTATACAATAGGAATGTGTGCTTGATATATTTTATTTAAAGTGTTACCTGAATATCTTTTCATGTTGCTATCTTGCAAAAAAGGTTTCTTCAAAAGCCTTTTAATTGCATTACAAAAGTTTACAATAAATTAACTGGTAGTCTGCATTTCAATTCTGAAACTTCACCTGATATTTTTCTATTTAAGTAAAACATAACACAAATATATATAAAAATCAGCATTTCGCTTCAATGTACATTAATAACTATTCCAATTTGGCACTTATAAGTGTTTATACTTATAACAAATGTAACATATTAAATTATAGTACAAAAAATATAATCATTCCATGATTAAAACCCAAAACTAAATGATTATTAGGTCATTTGTGATAATATTATTGAATATGAACTATTATAACTACTATTTCAAATACTTAGATGTCACATATTCAAATATGGAGCAAAGTGTAATTATTTTGGTTGACTTCCATCATAGAAACCGCTTAGAAAACTGTTAAACAAAGATGACTTTATTAAACTTATTGTTTAATAAGTTCCAAGGGTGAATAACACCCTCACAAAATTTCAGTTGTGTTTCCAAAGAAGTTAGTGATCTGAGTTCAAATGGTTTAATTAATTTTTTAAGGTAAGGAACTAGTTAAAACTAGGATAAAGTTTTAACAGATTGTTTAGTGCTGGTGGAGAAGGTTATATTTCATATCTAATTAGCAAAATGTGGTGCTGAAAAGCAAGCTGTTTGCCTAGCTAGGAAAAGTGTTACCTGAGAAAAAGTTCCATGCCCAGTTGAACAAGCTGATGGCAAGATTTTCCAGAATCAAACAGGAAAACTGCTTAATGATTTGCAATCTTATTTTCCTGTGCAAGAAATTTTTGAGGTGAATAATTATGTTATATTTGCAGAAGCAGTCTCAGTTCTCAGCCTCCATCACTGAGTTTATATTAAGGTAGGTGGT